>NC_056748.1:408817383-409117383 GCF_019279795.1 Protopterus annectens | reverse complement strand
ATCAGTTGGAAAACTCCCCTGCCAGAGGCCACAACATATTGGACCTGGTCATCACCAACATGGGCGACAGGTGTTCCATACCAGAGGTCAACTCATCACTGGTTAGATCAGACCATAAACTAATCACCCTGGATGTCCACACCTCACCACCTCCCCCAACCAAGGAAACCACAGTGAAAAACTTTTTTAAGCAAACTTCACCTTACTTAAGGCAGAGGTGGTAAGTTTCACAGCCCCCACGCTAAAGGATAACACTGCCCAAGATGCAGAATCTTTTACAGTTGCACTCTATGAGCACCTACAAGGATGCATGGATCGTGCCATCTCTAGCAAGACCTAGACTCACTCCCCTAAGAGAAGGAAACCAGTCTGGTGGACCCCTGCCATAAACAGGTTATACAACAGAAGGAGGAAACTAGTTCAGAAAAAAAGCAAATTCCAAGAAGGAAAGACATCCCTGATCAGTATCAGTAAGAAACTAAGGTCCCTCATAAAATCATCTAAGGCTAACTTCAAAAGAAAAATAGTCAAGGATTCAAAAGATAACCACAAAGCCTTCTTTAGCTATGTCAAGAATCTAAGTGGCAACTTGCATATATGCTCTGAGCTAGTGCAAAATAGCACAAAACTATACTGAACCTACTGATATTGCCAACATCCTGGCAGATAGATTCAGTGCAAACTTCACCTCCCTCTCACCGTCAAAAGGGCCCACAACAATACCAGAAAAGTGTAGTGTCCCAAAAATCACAGAAGCACAGGTGAAAACAGCCCTTTCAAAAGCCAAAAACACAGCATCAATGGGGCCAGATGGTTTCCCAGGCTGCGTCTTGCACAAACTACAGAACGAACTAACCCCCACCTAAACACGCTGTTTAACCTCAGCCTCTCCACAGGCTACATGCCCATAGAATGGCGCACAGCAACGGTTATTCTGCTCCACAAAGGAGGGGCCACAACTGACCCTGGTAACTATCGCCCCATAAGCCTGACTAGCCTGGTCTGCAAGGCTATGGAATGCATCATCATGGAAGTCATTAACAAAGACATCGGGAACCTCCAAACACTTGACATGATCCAGTTCGGCTTTAAGGGCAGATCATGCCTACTAAACCTGGTTGACTTCTTTGAGACAGGCACCAAGGCCATAGACGAGCGAAAGGTGGTTCACACAGCCTACCTTGATCTCGCCAAGGTGTTCAACACCATTTCTCACTCGGGTATTATAGAAAAACTCCCCAGCCTGAACATAAACCCCTATGTCACAAGATGGGTTGCCAACTGGCTTACAGACAGAACTCACACGTCAAAGTCATGGCCTCAAGCTAAATGCCAAAAAATGCATAGTCATCCCATTTGGGAAAAACAAAACACCCATGAATTACCACATAGGCAGCAGCCCCCTTAAGATATCTGGGGACCCAGGTAGATAGTAATTTCTCCTTTGACAATCATATTGCCAAAGTAGTTAGGAAATCCTTCTATGTGGCACATCTAATTACTAAGGGGTTCGCATCTAGAAATAAAGAGGTTATAGTGCCCCTCTACTCGTCACTCATCAGACCCATCATAGAGTATAATGCCCCATTTGGGATGTACCTCACAAGACACTTCCAACAGCTGGAAAGACCATAAAAGCGCCTCACCAAGAAGATTACTGGCCTCAAATATATGTCCTATGCAGCCCGACTGAAAAAACTCCAGCTGTACTCAGTGGCATATCACTTACTCAGAGGTGATCTCTGCCTGACTTACAAAGCCATGTCCAACTCAGAACTGATGGACATGCTCCATCTAAAGAAATCCAAGTCACTGCAAGCCACGCGCTCTAGTGAGCTAAACCTCGCCACAACAATAAATAGAACATGCTGGAGGGATAGATTCCTGTCACAGAGACTCCCCATGCTTTGGAACAAAATTCCTAGCTACATTAGGCAGAGCCCCTCACTAACACTCTTCAAGAGAAGCCTTGGCGAGTGGATGGGTAACAGAAAATTCACCCCTGGGATCACTTCATTGGCTCTGCTTGACAGAGGCTCAGTTAATTAATCAATGAGGCGGCGAAAGCCGACACACTCTGGCTAGGTTTAAAAATGCCCTTGGGCAGATAGCCTAATACCTACCTATGAACCTATAACCCTATATGTGAAGTATAATGCTTGTAAATGTTAATTTGTTAATACAGTTTGATTACTTTTGTATAAATATAAATTTGCCTAAGTTACAAGTGATAATTCAATAAAGGTTTGTTTAAAAAAAAACAGCTGCGACTCATCAGGTTTGCCACTTACCTCAAAATAGTATGACCCCCAAACCCCCCAGAGGTTAATTATGTTAGTTGGAGTTTGTGGGCAAATACCCTAAAACAGTAGGTCAACCATCCATGCAAAACTCCAATAATCAAGTCAGAGTTTTGATGAGTTTGTGAAACTTCCAGAATATATTGCAGCTTTAATTTGTAATATGTATAAATAGAACTACTAATGCCTTCTGCTTTTAATACTCTTCTAGTGTAGCCTTTGACATGGTGCACTTGACTGTCAAAAATAATATCATTAGAAGTCCCCTGATAGGTTAAGATCAGGCATGTTTCCTTCTCTTGGAATTTACAGGAATGGATAAAAAAGTATTTTGTGAAGACCTTATTGTTGCTCTCAAAGGGCTCAGTATGATATGCTGTACTGAAACAAAGAACCATGATTCACCCAGCCATTATAAAAAGAAACTATTTATTAATGTTTTTAGTGCTTTCATCCAAAAACATTGGACTCAGCAAGACCGTTACACAGAACTTAAATAACCGATATCACAGTCACATGGGATAAATGAGCCAATAGAATTAAAACTCTCTAAATCTCCATTTTATAAACATTGTATTATCTTTTAAGTACATCAAGAATAAATATAAAAAATACAATACTTAAACTCACTTAAGATCATAGGTTCATATGATCATAGGAAGTTACTAGTCTATTGGCCCTGAGGCCATTACAAGCATAGTCAAGAATTTACATGTTCCAACAAGTCAGCACCCTATGCCACTGTCTAGCAGGTACACAGGTGGAATCCGAGAGGTGTATTTTCTATTCCTCATCCAGTTATCCATGTGAAAAGAAAATACAGCCCTGGGATTCCACCTGTGTGGAATCACCTGTGTGTTTTAACAAGCAAGAGATAGAAATCATATCATTCCGCCTAGGTGGTGTCTTTACATGTAAAAGACAGAATTTTGTTTAACGTTACTTCAAAAGACTTCTTGGGTACAAACTTTATCAGCAGGTCATCCTCATTATATTTCTTATTGTCATCATTAACAAAGAAAACATATCAATATATCCATATCAGATCCAAGAATCCCTTATATATAAAGTGTTATGCATGCAAGAAGAATAGTGTAACAGTTACAGTATGATAAAAATAATGATGTGATAATGTTGTAAGCTGCCATCTCTACATCAGCACATTATATTAAGAATAGAATGCATAACTTTATACAATTCTATTGAACAAAGCAGTGATATAGTATACACATTTATTAACCAAGTAATTGCAACAGGTAAATGCAATAAAAAAATAAGTGATCAGTCTACTATTATGAAGTGATGCAAGAATTTGAGGGAAAGGGAGACTATCATACAAATTAAAGCTATCCAGTATGAAAAGCAGTTGCAAATAACTGCTAAAAGTGCTGGCTATAATGTCTCTAACTTTGCATGATATTTTTAAAAGGTTGGCTAATGGGAATCTGGGGTACTACTACATCATCACTGCATGCAAACTTATCTGTAGTACACATGTGAGCTTTGTTCAACTTATCTACAAACAAGTAAAATTTTCCATTGATACCCTGTCAGGAAATTAATGGCAGCAGCATATTGGGTTAGCTACGTGTGGAACTCCTAGGTTGTATGATAACCACTTTGTCAGAGGGTAGACCAGACTTCAGGTCAGCAAGGCCTGTGGGATTCCAACACCTGGTAAAGGAGCTAATGTAGATATAGCCAGAAATGAAATAATGTTAGAAAATTCCAAAATACTTGTTTCTGCCAACATCGTTATTAGAAGTTTTTTGTTTTAAAAAAAATGTCCTATTTAGATGTTTTGTTGATCAAAAGAGAAGAAGACATTGTTACTTTGGTATATTATAAGGATCTGATGAGTAATAGTTTATTTGCATTATAAGAGCTGACATCCTTTGTGGATAAAAAGAAATATTGTTAAAGTTCAGCTTATTAGAATCAGTAGATTAACATGTGATGATGTACAGTTTTTATACGAAATTGACTCTTAAAAATAAATTCATATTGAGAGGTTATCCCGATAGTTTGTTAGATGAGAATGGGTTCATATTATATGATCGAATGCTAGAAATAGGGAATGATCTATTATCAATCCCAAATCCATAAAACTACAAAATGTCGAAGGAATGGATCAGCTAATTTTTCTCCACGGAAAAAATTTGCTGATCCCCCCAAAAAAAAAAAAAAAATGTACAGGCAACATAAAGTGGGGGGCTTCACCCCCCACACCCCCCACCTTAAATATACCTATCCCGAGATTGCACCACAGTGAAGAAAACAGCAAAGTCTAGAAAACAGCCCAGCAAATTTTTTCCACTGGGAAAAAATTTGCTGAGCCATTCCTTTGATATTCTGTAGTTTCGTGCATCTGGGTTCGACAAATGAGCGTTCGCTATTTCTAGTGTTCGATCATGTAATAGGAACCCAATGAATATGTATATATATATATATATATATATATATATATATAAAATGAGACTTTTAGAAGTTCAGAAGTTAATCTTATTAGAAGTGAAAAGGTTAAAGTAATGAAATTACAGACTTCCTTAGACAGTTAATGTTAGAAATATTATATGTAATAACTGGAGATTATTAAAAGCTTACAAGAATATAGCTGAAATAATAGATCAACCAAAATGTTTATACTAAAGGTAAAACTATAAAGGATTGTTTCAACAAAGGGAAGAAAGGATGTAATAATAAGGGTGGGGTGAGAATATGTGATTGTTGTATTTATAGCAACTATATTTTACAGTGGTCCAATTGTGTAGCAATAAATGTCAGGCAGTATGGTATTCCACAAATTTTTTATTGCATATCTGTGAATGTGATTTGTGTGGCTTTATGTGTAAGATATTCTGCCTTTTATATTGGAAAAATGAAAAGAATGTTACCCAAAAGGATTTATGAACTTTATTATGCTAAGATCACATGGCTCAAGGACAGAACCCACATGGTTAGAATTGCTGGAGCCATGTCAGACTCCAAACCAGTTACAAGTGGCGTCCCACAAGGCTCAGTCCTGGGACCTCTCTTGTTCGGTATATATTTCTCGGAGGTACAGGCCAACATGGAAGGACTGTGGCTGACCAAGTTCGCAGATGACTGCAAACTGGGTGCCATAATCGACTCTCCAGCCATCACAAGCATCCTACAAAAGGGCCTCATAGAAACAAACAACTGGTGCTAGAGCCATGGCCTCAAGCTAAATGCCAAAAAGTGTATAGTCATCCCCTTTGGCAAAAACAAAGTGCCCACAAATTGCCACATAGGTGGTAATCCATTAAGTACAGAAGAAGTAATTAGGGACCTGGGGACCCAAGTTGATAGCAATCTCTCATTTGACAACCACGTGGCCAAAGTGGTTAGAAAAACATTTTATATAGCCCACCTAATCATGAAGGGATTCACATCTAGATCAGGGGAGGTCATCATGCCTCTTTACTCATCCCTCATCAGGTCCATAATTGAGTTCAATGCCCCTTTTGGGATGTACCTTACCAGACACCTGCAGCAACTGGAAAGACCCCAAAAGTACCTCAACAAGAGGATCAAGGGGCTCAAACAGATGCCATATGCTGCCCGGTTAAAGAAATTCCAGCTCTACTCAGTGGCATACCACCTGCTCAGAGGCGATCTGTGCCTGATGTATAAAGCCATGTCCAACCCGGAATTAATGGACATGCTGCACCTCAGAAAATCCAAATCCCATCGAGCTACGCGCTCAAGAGACTTGAACCTCAGCACTGAAATAAATAGGACATGCTGGAGGGACAGATTTATAACCCAGAGGCTCCCTTCACTCGGGAATAAAATCCCAGTCCAGGTTAGGCAGAGTCCCTCATTGACTCTCTTCAAGAGGAATCTTGATGAGTGGATGGGAGATCGTAGGTTTACCCCGGATATCACTTCTGTGTCACTGTTAGACAGAGGCACAGTATACTAACCTCAAAAAAGAGCATAGCAAAATTAATTTAAAATGGGTGGCGAAAGCCAAACACACTCTGGCTAGGCTTATAAATGCCCTAGGGCAGATAGCCTAGTATGAACCTATGAACCTATGAACCTATAATAATGCTTTATATAAACATTTTTTGTATGTGAGTGCATTGAGTTAGATTTGCAGCATTGGAAGCAATAACATTCATTCTTGGAAAAGTTATTATTAATGAATTACTTGAATGGAAGTAATATTTTAGTAAATTCTTCTGGAAGCTTGTATTTCTCCAGGATTAAATGATATGGATAATTTAACATTTTTTTGTCTGTTTGTTTAAATGTGCTGTTTCTTGCTGTTTAATAGGCATATGTTTTAACTGTTTTCACAGTTTCATGAAGTCACTGTGATAAAAGCATTTACTGTGTGATTTGATGACTTTATTTCTGATGTTTTTAGTGGAATAAAGAAGTAGTTTTTTTTTGCCTTTTATTATTTATTGATAGAAGAACAACTTCAGGAATAAGCAGTCAGTCTATAACAGTATTTTACCATATGAGCAGGGGATCATTTTCCATGAAATATGAGTTTTTGAAAGTTCTCAAAGAATTATTTGGTACATTCAAATGGCTACTTCTAAAATCAGGACTTTCTGCACAAGTTGAGCAATGCTGACTGCAAAGAAAGTGAGTGGATGAGTCAACATGAGATATCAAGTATCTGTAATAATGAGATGTTTTAAATGTGAGGGGAGCGAATCCTATTAAGTTCTAGCATATATTGTAGGACTGGTAACAAAATGTTTCAAAAAATCTATGAGTCTCATTTGAGAATATCGAAACATAAAACCGTAACCAGTGTGACATTGGAGAATAAATCTGGCATTGTTTTCTGATCCAGAATGTGACAGATTTGTGTAAAACCTGCAGCAAGAAAACAAAAATATATGAGTAAATCTGAAATATGTCTATTTTGTAGCGGCCTTATTTCTATGCACTATAAGTGTGCAATGAGGGCTTTCATGTTTCATGAAAATATATGTGCACTTGCAACCTTTTTTCTACAAATTTTTACAAAAATATATGAAATTTGTAATTAATGCAATTATAACTGGGGTGTGAAATTGAAATTATTCCACCCTGTGTTTATAAGACTCATATTAGACAAAAAGCTAAAGGACGTGTAGAAGTGCAGTTAGACTATTCTTAAGGAGATTGCTAGCCTATGGCAGGAAATCAAACCTTGCTTAGTTTCATCTGTATGAAAAATGATATACACAATAAACAGAAAAGGACTTGTGAAGCTTGTTATTTGCAGTTGTGTCTCTGCCTGAAACTTCAGCTATTGTAGTTTCCAATAATTCTTCCAGATAAGAAATAGCTTGAAGAAAGTCTAGTGATATACAAATGTTTTTATTAATGTAATCGATTTGTTCAGCAGGATTCTTTTCTGTTCCCATTTGCAATTCTAGATATTTCTGTATAACTGCATAACTAATTTTTTCTTAAGTAGAGTGTTTTTATTTATTCACATTTTGAAAGCTTGTATCTGATCATCTTCACTTATTAGTTAATTGTTAAAAAGGCATTTATTACTAAATAGCATCAAGCTGCTGGCATTCACCTCTAATTGGCAAATTTAATCTAATATAGTCACATTTGTGGAAAAGATGGCTTCTCAGACAAAGGTTGAACATATGTGCAGAGCTGATTGTTAAAGGAGACCACAACATGAAACTGTAAAATCTGAAGGTAAAACTATAAAGGATTGTTTCAACAAAGGGAAGAAAGGATGTAATAATAAGGGTGGGGTGAGAATATGTGATTGTTGTATTTAGCCACCCCACAGGAAATACCATCAAACAATCTCCCAACTATCATTAGGGAGCAGGTCCTAAATGCACTGCATCTACTGGGCCCCAATAATATCCAAGGATCCCTCCTAAATAGCAGGAAACATGACCTAGCAGTACCACTAGAGTCACTGTTTAACCATAGCCTCCAGACAGACTTTGTGCATACAAATAGAGAACCATAATGGCCATTCCACTGCACAAGGGCAGTCTAACAGTGGACCCCAGGAACTACAGACCCATAAGTCTGACTAGCCATATATGCAAAGTCATGGAAAGAATTCGAATGGAAATGATTAATAAGGACATAGAAAACCTTCAAATACTAGATCCAACCCAGTTTGGTTTCCTCAGGGGCAGATCATGCATACTGAACCTGGTGGGTTTCTTTGAGAAGATCACCAAGACAATGGATGAAGACCTTCAAATACTAGAGCCATCCCAGTTTGGTTTTCTAAAGGGCAGATCATGCCTACCCAACCTGGTGGACTTCTTTGAGAAGGTCACCAAGGCAATGGATGAGTGCAAAATAGTGCATACTGCCTACATTGACCTGGCTAAAGCATTTACTACAATACATTATTTGGGCATTGTAAACAGACTCACAGATATAGATCTTAACTTCTGTGTTACACACTGAAAAGCCAGCTGGCTGTCAGATAGGACTCCGGAGTATAGGATAGGAGAGACCACCTTGACAAAGACCCCAGTCACTAACAAAGTCCCTCAGGGCTCTTTGCTGGTCCATTCCTTTTTGGAAGTCAAGGTCAATGTCAAGGGCCTCTGGCTTTTCAAGTTTGGAGATGATTGCAAACTAGAAGTAGTAATAAAGTCCCCCCAAGACATTAACATCCTACAGGAAGGACTAATGCAGAGAGATGACTGGTGCCAAAGCCACAACTTAAAACTCAATGCCAAAAATGCATAATAGTACCCTTTGAGAAGTCATATAACCTAGGAAATTACCACACTGATAAAACGGGTCTATATCACATTGTCGAACTCTTAAAAGTTCGAACATCATATGGTCGACACCATATGATCGAACTTTTAAAAGTTCAAACATTTCAACAGAGATCTCCATACAGTGCAGAATGGGAGGATTTCCCTTTTCTGCACTGTAGTGTGATCTCGGAGTTGGTATATTTAAAGAGTGGGGGGTGCAAGGGGGCTTGCCCCCCTGCTTAAACCATTAATGTAGGCTTTTTCTTTGGTTTATTTTTTTTTATTACATTTTCGAACTTTTAAAAGTTTGATCATATGGTGTCGACCATATGCCATTCGAACTTTTAAAAGTTCAATTATGTAATATAGACGTGATAAAACACGCATATGAGTAGAACCAGTAGTCTGGGATTTTGGAAGCATATATAGATAGTAACCTGGCTTTTGACCAGCATGTGTCTAACATGGTAAGGAAATAATTCTGGGTTTCTCAACTTATAAGCAAGGGTATGGCATCTAGGTCCAAAGAAGAAATCTTTCCACTGTATTTGGCCTTCATTACACCCATCATTGAGTACAATGTTCCCTTTGGTATTTACCTGACCAGGCACATGCAACAACTGGAATGCCTACAGAGGTTCCTCACAAAAAGAATGCTGAGCATAAACAGTGTTCTGTGCAGATTGCCTAAAACTCCTGTCTCTACACTCTGTTTCCTGCAGACTGTTAAAAGGCAATCTATGCCTGGCATACAAGGCATTCTTGGATCCTACTCTGATGGACCTTTTGCCTGTCCACAAAATGAACAGCATCAGAATTACTCAATCTAGGGATTTAAACTTTGCTTGCTACATAAATAGGACACGTTGAAAGGACAGGTATGTGTCTCAGATAATTCACATTCTCTAGAACAGCTTTCCCATCCATGTGAAGCAGAAGTCTTCCCCAACCCTATTCAAGAGAAATGTGGACCAGTGGATGAAAAATCAGAAATATACCAGAAGACTAGCACCATTGTCCCCAGTGGACACAACCAGCCTGTACATTTTGCCTTTGCATACATATACCCCTTAAAATAACCTCCAAGGCACATAAACTTGTCAAATACAATTGGGATGCTTGGCTAGACTTATAAAGATCCCAGTGGTCATTAGCCTAGTATACATCTAAGAACCTACATCTATTAACCTATAACTCATTACATGTTAACATATGGGCAAAACTGAGTTGCAGCAGATTCAATATATGGATGACTTATGTCCATCCCAGTAATTGTAGGATTCATCAGCCCTAATTTGTAAGGGGATTACTAGGAATAATTACATCTTCAACACGTGATTATTTGACCCAGAAACATTTAAGATCTTGGGATGTCACTAGTCTAAACAGCAACATACCCAAGGTTGGAAAACACAAAAGTAATTTTTTGCAGGGAGCAAGCTGCCTCTACACCTCTGCACCCTTCAATGCGGGTGAAATTCACATATTCCCAAACTATATAAATATCAACTTCAAAATTGCATCAACTTGAAAAAGATGGACAAAGTGATAAAATATAACACCCACTTCCTCTTTTTCTTTTACATGTTTAACCACCATTGCAAGATGTTGGTGGCATCAAATAATAATGTCCTTAACAATTATGAACTGGCCATTGACAAATAGTCAGTTTCCCATATGTAGGAGATGCACCAGGTGTGAGTCTGGCAGTTACACTCTGTGTTTTTATGAGCTCTTCAAGGAGGAGTTTTCACAGAGTTGTTAAAACTGGAGGACCATGTGTTAGTTTTTTTTTTTGCTGATTCCTGCTAAGCCTGCAGGCCTTTTAGCCTCTCTCCCTACATGAGAGTAGTCCAGACATTCTCTCATCATGGGTATCTGCTAATGAGTAAGAAAACAGGCTGGGTGATATTAAACATGCAGCCAAGTAGGGTTTCTGCCCTCTGCAGCATCCTGATAATGAAGGAATTTTATACATGTCGATCAACCTGCCCTTAGGGGCTGATGTGTGTTCCCCTGTATGTGTATGCTCCTCTTCACATGCATAAAAAAGCTACTACCCCAGATGAATTACAGTACAATTATATAATTACAGTTCAATATAGTTTCCATTTCCATAGAAAACCTATTAACCTGAAAAGGATCATGATCTCCCACCCCCAAGCAGCATAATCCACTCATTCCCACCCTCCCCTACTTGGATCTTCCAGCACCTGTGATGCTTCTTAAACGTAAGCCTATATAATGCAGAGCCAGGCTACTATATCTTACTTTTGGAATTAAAACATTGGCCCCATAGTATACCTAAATTATGAAATGAGGAAGCTCTTGATTCTGCAGTGAGACTTCCATTATTTCTGAAACATAGAGACTGTCATTTGTGTACATTCTATAAATATCTGCCTTTGAGCAGTAGGGATACCTAGATACTTCACTGCAAGACAATCTCATCTGTGGTTCCACTGTCTGTTAAGACATGAAGCTGCAAACTGTTAGATGGCATAGGTACTGGGTTATTTTGGAAGGATCTTCTCACATAGTGAAAAGGAGTTATTATGGCAGCTGTGAGTAGTACCATCTGCATATTTGCTGGGTGTTGCACTCTCACAAGTCACTATCAAAAATCATTGGCATCAGTAGACCTAGCACAGACCCCTGATGATCACCTTGAATTATATTTTCATTTTGGGGGAAGCAAGGCAGTATCCTCATTTGGTTATATGTAATTTGTTGGAACAATACTCTAGACCCCAGACTATCAGTGATGTAAATTGCCTATGGTAAAGTGTTAACCACCTTTGACAAGAAAAAATCAGTCTGCTAACTGCCTTATCCTTGTACAGTTTAGGAATGCTCATGTTCAAAACACAGTGGAGTATTATCCATGTAGTAGGCAGCAATAAATTTATGCTGTGCATCAGATATAAACAAGTGCTAGAAAAATAGTCAGAACTGTGTGATGTTATACATGCAGCCATGGTATAATTTCTGCCCTCTCCAGCATCTTGACAATGAAGGCATTTTATACATGTCAATCAACCCCACACTGATTGGGTTAACAAAATATAGGTATGTTTATAAACACTTCATTCCATTCATCTCTAATGTTTACAGCTATGATGGCATAATTTGTCC
This sequence comes from Protopterus annectens, assembly GCF_019279795.1. NCBI lineage: Eukaryota > Metazoa > Chordata > Ceratodontiformes > Protopteridae > Protopterus > Protopterus annectens. Next base: position 409,105,214 of record NC_056748.1, on the reverse strand, counting down.
ACATCTTTGGTTCTTTGCCTCCCAAGGCTACTTTTAATGTTGTTGTTTGTCTTTCGGCTTTTTCCCGGTAAGGGGTCGCCACAGCAGAACTTCGGTCCGCTAATGATTGGCAGTAGATTTTTATGAAACGCCGAGGTGCCAGCTCGATGCCCAACCTTAAACAAAGGCACGCCCATTTACGCACGCATGTCTTTCGAACGCTACCCAACCACGGGGAGGACATGCAGACTCCACACAGAAGGCACTCCCAAGCCACGCCGAGAATCGAACGGGAGAACCTCTTGCTGTGAGGTAACAATGCGACCGCCGTACCACCTGTCAGGTTATTGTAATCTACTCAGATATCAGCTGGTGACATTTATAAGGAATGCTATCCTTGGATGAATACCTGCTTTACCTCTCTTTAACATAGGATTTTCTTTTTTTTTTTCACATAATTTTTATTGAGTTTTCATAAATACAAATGTATCAAAAATCTTAAACAATATAAACAAATCTTAACTATGTACAATGTCCATAATAGAAGTAAGTTTGTCAATACATTCAGATTTTATCTAACAATTTTTTAAGTTTTAACCAAGCTAGTTTTTTGTGTGTCATTATTGTAGTCCTTAAAGTCATAGTCATTAATTCTCTATTACAAACTATTTTGGCCAGTGATATAAATTCCACAAAAGGTGTAATTTTCTTACTTTTCCATTTTGAGGTAATGGTTTTTCTTGCTATTGCAAAGAGGGACCAGAGGAGGTGCACTTGTGTACTTGGAACATACACTGGAATCGGAGCATTATATAATAACAATGAGTCAGTGACTTCACATTTATCCGACCACAACATTTTAATAAAGGATTTGAATTCTGACCAAAAGGGAATTTCAGTATTACATTTTATAAATATATGTACCCAGTCTGCACATTCTGCTTCTTCACATCTCCAACATAATGATGTCTCATTACCTGATATTAATGCATTTTTCGGGGTGTGAAAAAACTTCTGGAAATAAATTTCCATGTGTAAATTTTCCAGAAGGGAGATGATGTAGTTTTACTGACTGATTTAAGTATTACTGATTTCTCTTTTTCTGAAAAGCTAGATTTATTATTTTTTTCCTGCACAGCTCCATAGGGACTCATCTGGAGCTGGTAAATCCATTCACAATGTCCTATATAACCTTGACACTGATAGTCCATAATTTGTGCATAGTGTGTTGATTTCATAAAAAAGTGTTAGAATTTTGGGTCTAGATGTGGATTTCACTGATTTATTTTAAACTCGTTAACTATATGTTCTCTAAAAGTATGTATGTTTAGCCAGCTGTTTTGATTTATGTTATATCTTGCTATGAGAGAGGTTGCGTCCTGTATATAATTATGATCAAGAATGTGATACCAGAAAACTAGCACATTTCCTTTCATTTCTTCTATTTTTTTTTTCATTTTATAAGAGTCCAAGCATTTATTTGTTAATGCTATGGGAAACATAATAAATAAAATATTTCTTATCTTAGAATCTTTGAACATTAGCTGTTTGAAATTGTTTACTATGTAATTAACAAATGGAGAGAAATGTTTTTTTATGACAAGGTAAACTTTTTCCACTTCAGAAAACATATCATTGTTTATTGTTTCCTCAAAATTGTCTAGTGATATTGCTTTATGTAATTTTTTCCAGTTGGAAGTATATTTGCTGTTTAGCCAATGACTTATAATGTTAAAGATAATTGATTCAGTATATAGTTCTAGATGTGGAAATGAGATTCCACCCTCTTCCTGACTTCTGTAATGCCATGAATGACTAATCCTTGTTTTTTTTTTTTTTGGAAACCATAAAAATTTTATTAATAGAGAGTTAAGTTGTTTCATTAGTTTTTTGGAAGGGGGTGCTAGGATGGCTTGAAAAACATATAGAATTTTGGGTAGTATGACCATTTTAAGTAATGATAGCATTTCCTCCATGGTGAATAAAATGTTATTCCATTTGTTTAAGTAATCTTTAACAGTGTCTATTAACATTATGAAATGTGTTTGGCTGGTGTCTTTCCACTTTGCTTTAATGGTTATACCTAGATATTTAATCATATTGTTAGCCCAATTAAAGTCTCCATATCTGTCCAGAATGGGGTTTATTTTTTTGTTAAACATAATAGTTTAAAGAATTTTCTGAAAGTAGCATACCCTATGGTCCTGGGTTCAAAAGAAGGATGGAGAAGATTACATTCCTTTGTTAATAAAGAACCCTGATTACTTCCACCAAAGCTTCAGTCAGTGGAACTAAAGCAGTTACTAAATTACACTGTCACCATTTAAGATTTGTGGGGGAGGGACAGCTTTTCTCATTACATCTGTACTAACAGAAATAGGAAATTAGAGTCATCAGTTGTGACATTCCAGATGCTGCACTTTTAGGTTGTTTCCCTTCATGAGAAGCAGAGATGCATTTGCTCCTTACCATACTGTAGGCAGATGTCAATGTCATTCATTGTAAGGTCCCTTTTATGTAGTATTCAGAAGATAATGTTTTCAGACATTGCACTCCTCATTCTTTTGTGAAGCCACTCAATTGTCATTAGCTTTGAGATTACATTCTCTTTTGGAGCATTGGTTTTTAAGGCTTATGAGTCAAAGGTCACTGAAGTAATCGGCATCTTCATGAGGGGAATCTATTGGCTAGACAGGTACCCAGTTAGCACACTTTAAAAATTTCCCAAACCTTTTATGTTGATGTTTTACCTGTATCACAAAGGAAAACAGAAACAGATTTATTGTAAACAGAAGGTTTATTAGATGACATAACTGCAACACCAGAGAATCATTATCTATGATACGAGCCAAGTCGTACCAGTAACACCATGAGCCATTTTAAAGCTGTGTAAACTTCTCACAAAAGTGTATGTCAACCATACTACCAGACATTTTATTATTCTGCATACTTCTGCAAGGATCCAATGCAGTGTATTGTTAGTCATTCAACAGCGGGCAATATTGTTAGTTAAATTACTGACAGAAGCCAGACATGCTGCTTCGAGATAAACTACTGCAATCAAGAGTATAACTGTTGCAAGTGAAGCTGGCTAGTAAGCTTCAGAGTTGCAGTATTGTGGGCATGGTTTTGATGTATAGAGTACAGGCTGGTAGATATACCATGACGGAGGAGGTACATGCCTGCTCATTCTAAGTTCAGTGGTTATCAAAATCTGTTTACTGCTTCTTTTGGCAGGAGGCCACACTATATGCACTACACACTTTAGACCTATTGTGTGTGTGTATGTGTGTGTGTGTGTGTTTGCATGTGTGTGTGTGTGTGTGTGTGTGTGTGTGTGTGTGTGTGTGTGTGTGTGTGTGTGTGTGTGTGTGTGTGTGTGTGTGTGTGTGCATCTCATGTCTTTATGTGAGCCAAGAAAGAGAATTCAAAGTGTAAAAGTAAATCACAGTACTTTTACTCAACTCAGTCATAATCTCATTTGTGACAAGTAGTATCATAGTAGGTCCTTTTAGTATTTCAGTACTTTTTTGGATAATCAATATCCTTTTCAAATCTCTCCTCTCACACATAAATTGTTGTCCTTCTTTTCAAGTGAAGACTGAGGAGAAAGGTAGAGTAGATTTATGAACTGATCATGTTAAATCATATTTTATAACTTTAAAATATGCATCATCTTCTAGGTAGCATGAAGCTTCTATTCTAAGACAAACATCTTATTCTTAATGTTAAGTTTAAAACTGACAGCTGTACCTAAACTCTAGGAAAATAAAACCTCTGTATTGCATATATCTTCAGGAATGTCAGGCTGGCAGTCTCCCTTGAGACCTCGGAGCTAAGTATAACCACTGCAGCAACAGCATCTGCCTAAAATTTCTCGCAGATTTCTAAAGACTGTCAGCATTTACCTTGGTTGCATATTTTCAGAGCTATGTTTTCCCTCTCACATATAGTAAAATCTATAACCATCGCTACCGAAATTCAGAAACAAGTGTTGTCACAGTAATTAGGTGACTAGGGAATTTCTGACACTCTTTCACTCTCTAGGTTTGTCCACAATGCACAAGTTAACAGGAAGGAAATGATGCAAAAACAGTATATTCAAAATCATTCTGAAATGATGCAAAAACAGTATATTCAAAATCATTCTGTCTAAAACTGTGCACCACTGTAACACACTGTATTGATGCTTCAGCAACAAATTATTTTTCAAATGCCTCATTCCACATTTTTACCTTATCCCAGTGAGGAATAGTACTACAGTTTTATAACTTACACTCAGATGTCTTTCTTCCAGACTCTAGTCTATAAGATTATGAAGTAAAAAACACATATTGGTGATCTCATTAGTGATGTTATGCTTAGTCCCTGCTGTGTTTTTGCTCACCTTAGTAACTGTGATATGAAGTACAGGCTGCACATGCAGAAAAGGTTTTTATCAAAACTGGTTTTATTTTACAGAGGCATAAAATGTAGGATACTTCATCATCACAGGCCTGTATTCAGTTTGTAAGACATACTGGGTAATATTGTATTTATTTGTTTATTTATTTATTTGCAGTTTGTTAACTGTGAAAATCCACTGGACTATGGCAGAGCTCATTTTCAGGGGAGGCCTGGTTAGAAAAGCTCCTCAGTAAAATCAAACATTACAATTGAAATACAGAACAAGTAATAATTATGTACATTGGTAGTAAAGCAATGTTTGACGATATTGGATAAGAAAGATATAATCAATTCAGTACAAATAAATTTGTACACAAAGATAGTATGCCATTTTGAGTTCAAATACATTTATATACAGAGGTAGTATGCCATTTTGAGAGTAAGATTAGCAGTTCAGAGGTATAGAGCAGTGGATTTATAGATAAAACTCTAACTATTGCAATGGACTGCATCTTCTCTATCACAATATTTGATATTTTTATCTGTTACAGAATTTAAATAGAAGTGAATGACTTTTGCTACTAGTATTTATCGCTAATATTACTTTTATTTTAGTACATACCTATGAACCTGTCAACTTACCTATGATTCATAACTGATTATATTTTGACCTGTAAAATGAATTGCAATATTGTGCATATATGATGCAGAAATATTAACGTTATGGGGAATCAGGTGTTTACCCTGAAGCATTTACATGCATATACTGACTTAAGATGGTTACCCAGTTTTTTTTTTTTTTTGAAAGAAAATGCATTTCTGTTCTTTCCACTCTGATAATAGATTCCAGGCTGGAAGGGAGGGATGCAATTCTAGACAAGGATTTTTTTCCGGCCACTAATCCAAATGTATCGCTTCTTAGTCTAAGGGCTCCTGGGTTGTTAAACCACAATGAATAATGTGTGTTAAACATTTCCAATATGTTTGCATAAGGGAGACAGAATTCTAGCATGAACAGTTTGATTTTAAGAGAATTTAGCAGTAGGGTGACATTGCCAGCACTTGATTGATTGCTATAGTTATTGTACAATATTTTATATGCTGTACAAACTGTATTTTTTTAACAGCAGCTTCTGCTCTAGATTCAACTAAAAACTTTGTCAGAGTAGGTCTTTCACTTATAATTCCCCTATCCTTTTCTCTTTGCCTATACTCTTACATCAATCACTGATAGGGAAGGCAGTCTCAAGCCAAATGTCCAAATGTCTTTGTGGCCTCTTCACATTCTATTACAATTCCCCTTATGTTTATTTGCTCTAAATACCTTGGTTACTTTGCCCGTTTAATCCAATAAATTCCAGCCCCCCTCTTGCCTATTCTCTGTACACCTAACTACCATCAACTCTATTGGAAGAATCTCCTTTTGTGATTCTCATGCTGGCTTAGTTCTTACAATACTTTCTACTAATTTATGAATATACCATTCTGTATGACCTTTGTTATTCTCCTTAAAGATCTGCATCCAAAATCCCACTTTCTCCTTATTTCTTGAATTTCCCTCCTTCTTCATCCTCATCCCTTTCCACTTTGAAGTATAGCTTTCTGTTTGTTTATATATGAGCCTTAACCATGTAGCTCTAAAATATCCCTTCAGATCAGGAAATCTTAAACCACCTTCTTCTATTCTTATCCCACTTGACCCTTGCCCTCTTCTCCTCACAGATAAAATCCTTCAAGTCTTTATAAATTACTGTCCACGCCTTCTCTTCTGATTGATAAAAACATGCCTGACCTGGATATAAAACCAAAGGGACTAAAACAGGTTTTACTGCTTGTATCTTGCTATCTATATCCATAAACAAGAGCTTGCAGTTTCGCAGTTTTTGTATTATTTTTTTCTTTAGTCTCTTCTGACATATCCTTAGCTGCCATAACCGAGTCCTTTTTAACACATACTCCTAAATACTTTACTTTATCGTGTCCCTATGAATATGGGTACTGCTGAACCAATCCATGTGTGGGTACATAGTTTAGAGCTATAGACCCTTTGCTTTGTCTTCATTCATTTTATATCCCAAAAAAAAAACTTGAAACTGAGATTTTTTTTTTCTGGTTTTATCAGGTACAAAATAATCATCATCATCTTCTTCTGGCTGTTCCCATTAGGGGTCGCCACAGCGGATCATCTGTTTCCATTTCTTCCTGTCCTCTGCATCTTGCTCTTTCACACCAACCACCTGAATGTCCACTCTCATCACATCCATAAACCTTGTCTTAGGCCTTCCTCTTTTCCTGTTACCTGGTAGCTTCATCCTTAGCATCTTTTTCCCAATATACTCAGCATCCCTCCTCAGCACATGTCCAAACCAATGTAATCTTGCCTCTCTGGCTTTGTCTCCAAACCTTCCAACCTGGACTGACCCCCTAATATACTTATTCCAAATCCTGTCCACCCTCACCACACCCAGTGCAAATCTTAACATCTTTAACTGCCACATCCAGCTCTAAATCCTGCCTTTTTGTCAATGCCACTGTCTCCAACCCATATAATATAGCTGGTCTCACTACCCTCTTGCAGACCTTCCTTTTCACTTTTACTGGTACTTGTCTGTCACAAATCACTCCTGACACTCTTCTCCACCCACTCCATCCTGCCTGTACTCTGTTCTTCACCTCTCTTCCACACTCACCATTACGCTAAACTATTGATCCCAAGTATTTAAACTCATCCACCTTCGCCACCTCTACTCCTTGCATCCTCACCATTCCTCTATCCTCCCTCTCATTCACACATATATATTCTGTCTTAGTCCTGCTGACCTTCATTACCCTTCTCTCTAGAGCATATCTTCATGTCTCCAGGGTCTCCTCCATCTGTTCCCTACTCTCACTACAAATCACAATGTAATCTGCAAACATCATAGTCCATGGGGACTCCTGTCTGATCTCGTCTGTCAACCTGTCCATCACCATTGCAAATAAGAAAGGGCTCAGAGCTGATCCTTGATGTAATCCCACCTCCACCTTAAACGTATCCATCACTCCCACCGCAGACCTCACCTCTGTAACACTACCCTCGTACATATCCTGTGTCACTCTTACATACTTCTCTGGCACTCCCGACTTCCTCATACAATACCACAACTCCTCTCTAGGCACCCTGTCATATGCTTTCTCTAAGTTTACAAAAACACAATGCAACTCTTTCTGACCTTCTCTGTACTTTTCCATCAACACTCTCAGAGAAAACATTGCATCTGTAGTGCTCTTTCCCAGCATGAAACCATACTGCTGATCACTAATCATCACATCCCTTCTTAACCTAGCTTCTCTTTCCCATAACTTCATGCTGTGACTGATCATTTTAATCCCTCTGTAGTTACTACAGCTCTGCACATCACCCTTATTCTTAAAAATTGGTACCAAAACACTTTTTCTCCATTCCTCAGGCATCCTCTCACTTTCCAAGATTTCATTAAACAATCTGGTAAGAAACTCCACTGACATTTCACCTAAACACCTCCATGCTTCCACAGGTATGTCATCTGGACCAACAGCCTTTCCATTCTTCATCCTCTTCATAGCTATCCTTACTTCCTCCTTGCTAATCCATTGCACTTCATGATTCACTATCCCCACATCATCCAACCTTCTCTCCCTCTCATTCTCTTCATTCATCAATCCCTCAAGGTACTCTTTCCATCTGCTCAACACACTTCCCTCACTTGTGACTATGTTTCCCTAATTATCCTTTATCACCTTTACCTGCTGCACATCTTTCCTAGCTCGGTCCCTCTGTCTAGCCAATCGGTACAGGTCCTTTTCTCCCTTCTTAGTGTCCAACCTTTCATACAACTCTTCATATGCCTTATCCTTCGCCACCTCTCTCTTTGCCATGTACGTCATCTCCTTATAATCCTGTCTACTTTCTTCATCTCTCTGACAGTTCCACTTCTTCTTTGCCAACCTCTTTCTCTGTATACTCTTCTGTACTTCCTCATTCCACCACCATGTCTCCTTGTCATCCTTCCTCTGTCCAGATGTCATACCAAGCATCTTTCTAGCCGTCTCCCTTACTAGCTCTGCTGTAGTTACCCAGCTGTTTGGTAACTCTTCATTGCCACCCAGTGCCTGTCTTAACTTTTCCCTGAACTCCACCTCACAATTACCTTTTTCACTTTCCACCATTTGACCCTTGGTGCTGCCCTTAGACTCCTCCTCCTCTTCTTGATTACCACCGTCATCCTACAAACCACCATCCTATGCTGCCTAACTACACTTTCCCCGGTCACCACTTTACAGCCTCCACTCTCCTTCTAACTGGCCATCTACATAAGATATAATCCACCTGTGTGCATCTTCCTCCACTCTATGTATGTCACCCTATGCTCCTCCATCTTGTTAAAATACGTATTCACCACAGCCATGTCCATCCTTTTCGCAAAATCCACTACCATCTGACCTTCTGCATTCCTTTGCTTAACACCATAGCTACCCATCACTTCCTCATCCCCTCTGTTCCCTTCACCAACATGCCCATTGAAATCTGCTCCAATCACCACTATAAAAATAATATTGTCTGCAAATAAAGCCATCTTTTCTGAATTATCATGCTGTCTATATCCTTGAATTTTTGAGCATCGTATTTTCATTACCAATGGCTCTAAATATAATGCAAATAACAAAAGGGAAAGAAGACACCCCTACCTGATTCCTCTGTTCAGATACAATGTCTTAGAGAGGAACCCTCCCATTTTAAAGCTTACCAATCTCTCCACATATCCCATTAATTAACCTTAGTGTTATCAGTGAATGTGAATACTTCCCTTGCCCTATTCATGAAATCCCAAATTACTCTGCCAGATGCTTCCTCTGTATCAAGTCCCACCAACACCAGCAGTATTTTCTTATATTCTGCTTCTCTCTGGATAATCATTATTCTATCAATGTTGTCAAATGTTTGCTTACCCACTACAAAACCACATCGATCCATACCTATCAATTTTAGCAACATCTTTCCCATTCATTTAGCAATTATAGACATAGACAACCATGGTGGTTCATAGGTTCATAGGTTCATAGGTTGGTACTAGGCTATCGGCCCTAAGGCCTATGCAAGCCTAGCCATAACAATTCCATGGAAATTTTTTCCCACGATATTTACTTCTCTGGGCCCCTGTCTAGCAGGGTGACTGACATGATCCCTGGGGTGAATTTCCTATCTCCCATCCAATCATCAAGGTTCCTTTTGTAGAGGGCCAATGAGGTGCTCTGCTTGACATGTATGGGCAGTCTATTCCAGAGTATGGGGAGTCTCTGTGTCAGGAACCTATCCCTCCAGCATGTTTTGTTCATTGTGATGATAAGGTTTAAATCCCTGGAGCATGTGGTTCTGAGGGATTGGGATTTCTTTAAGTGGAGCATGTCCAACAGCTCAGGGTTTGACATGGCCTTGTATGTTAAGCAGAGATCGCCTCTGAGTAGACGATATGCCACAGAGTATAGCTGGAATTTTTTTAGACGGTCAGCATATGGCATCTGCTTTAGGCCTGTGATTATTTTAGTGAGGTATTTCTGTGGCCTTTCCAGCTGTTGCAGATGTCTTGTGAGGTACATATCAAATGGGGTATTATACTCTATAATGTGTCTAATGAGGGATGAGTACAGTGGGACAATGACCTCCTTTTTTTCTGGATGAAAAGCCCTTAGTGATGAGGTGTGCCACTTAGAAGGATTTCCTGACTGTTGTGGCGATGTGGTTATTGAAAGTGAGACCACTGTCCACTTGTGTCCCTAAGTCTCTCATCACACTTTCAATGTTTAGTGTCCTGCCACCTATGTGGTAGTTCATGGGTACATGTTTTTTTCCAAAGGGGATGACTATACATTTCTTGGCATTAAGCTTGAGCCCATGGCTCTGACACCAGGCATCTGTTTCTGTAAGGCCCTTTTGTAGAATATCCACATCATTTGGGGATTCAATAATGGCTCCCAGTTTGCAGTCATCTGAAAACTTTGTTAGCCAGAGTCCCTTAATGTTGGCCTGTGCTTCAGAGAAATAGATGCCAAACAAGAGTGGTCCCAGGACTGAACCCTGAGGTACTCCACTTGTCACTTGTCTGGAGCTGGATTTGGAGTCAGCTACTTTTACAGTCTGGGTTCTGTCAGTAAGCCAGTTGTCAACCCATTGTGCATTGTGGTGCAGCAGTTAGCATTGCTGCCTCACAGCAAGAGGTTCTCTGGTTCCATCCTCAGCTGGAGTGCCTTCTGTGCGGAGTCTGCTTGTCCTCCCTGTGGTCGCATGGGTTTCTTCCAGGTGCTCCGGTTTCTTCCCACATCCCAAAGACATGCTCTAGGTGGATTGGACACACTAAATTGGCCCTAGGTGTAAGTGTGTCCATGTGTGTGCCTTCGGTGGAAGGTTGCATACCGAGCTGGCAACTCGACACCATAAAAACTCCACTGTAAATCATGAGCAGACAGGTGATCTGCTGTGGTGACCCATAACCGGGAAAAAGCCGAAAGAAGAAGAAGATATAGGCACTTTATAATCATGGTTTAAAATTAAAATGGGTCTATATGAAGATGGGTCTGATCGGTCTTTAATGTCTTTAGGTATTACATCTCTGATGGGTCCTTACTCGGGGCTAGCAATCAAGGAAACTCAGTCCTTACCACTGACTCCAATGAGGGACAGTCACCAAGAGCAAAGATGAATTCACACAGTATTTTCAGGAGCAAATCCCTGCACCAAGTACAATTTCCATTAAGAGCACACAGGGAGCATGCTTCTGACCTGAGGCTGGACTCTCTTTCTCTCTCCAGACCCACACAAAACTCCACACTGACCACTTTGGAACTCTGTGTCCCTGTTCCCAGTAGCTGACTCACACACTTGGATATTTGAGTTTCACACACATGCACACACATACACAACTTGGAAAAGCTGGCACAGATTTACTAGCTGTACCCCTTTCTGCCCAGACACTGAGATACTCAAGCTGCCACCAATAAGCTACCCTAAGGCTGTTACAAAGGGTACCCAATTATACTGTATAACATTAATACTAACACAAATAATAGAGTGTGACCAAACCAGCAAGGCTTTCAGGAGCGGCCACAGTGTCACTAAAACAAGCATAAGTACTCTCAAGATGTTAAAAGTATTCTATAAAGGACCAGCCATGATGAACAATATTAAAATATTTAATGATAAATAATAATACAGAAAACAGGAGAATACTGAATACAATAAACAACATATTTTCAACCACAAAGATATAAGAAATAATACAGTTGGATAGTTTCTCACAGATGTAGAAAACAATACTAAACTATTCTCATTAAATGTCCCTGACTGACTAAAGAATTAGTATTCCCTGACTACTTGTGAAAGCAAGGCAATCTGATGTGTGCTGAGTGTCTTACCGCAGCAAAAGCCAGATGTCTGTTTGTCTGTGTGTATGTGTGAGATAAATATCCTGTCAGAAATCATTCCTGTCAGATTCTAAACTGCTACTGCGAGGGTTCCAAAGAAACCAGATGCTTGTTATAGGATGACAAACTTCTAGTCACCTGACTCTGGTACAATACACACACAGAGCTTTGCTAAGATCTGTGGCAGCATTTGAAAGCTATAACACAATTTCAAACTTTCCACCCTTCCAGGGTCCTCTGATGAACATGCACATTTGATCAGTTACAGCAATACAACCTAATATACATGCATGAATTCTTTCTGACCATCAGGACCTATAGTTGATGCATTTTTAACATAAGTAACTTTACAAATATATTTTTATCTCAAACATCTGTACAAATCAGTGTGATAGTCAAATAACATAACATTCTTTACAAAACTCCAGCTAGCTATGCTGGCATATCTACACATGCAACTCCCTACTCTCCCTGGCATGGATGGCACTACCTCATAATATCACAACATCCCATTGGGGTTGGGAGGGTGGCCTAATGGTTAAGGTGTTTGCCTTACAAACACAAGGTGCAGGGTTTGAGTCTCACAAGGAACAATTGGCTAGGCTTACAATGGCTCACAAGGGCAGTTAGCTTAGTACTAACCTATGGCTATGGCTATGGCACCACAACTTTCTTCCAAGATGATGGTGTTTCCCCTCCTCTTAAAATACTGTTAAACAAAACCTTCAATATATTTATTACTTTCTTCCCTCCTAGCTTCTAAACTTCCATAGAAATTCCATATATTCCTTGAGACTTTCCTGCAGATTGATTATATGTCAATATTTATATCCCATCTCCTCCTATCTTAACTGTAAATTGTTGAGCCTCATCTGCCTCTAACCTTGGCATACCTAAGTCTTCCATAAATATTTCCATTTTTGCTATTTTTTTATTTCTACATTCTATCTGGGTTCGAGGTTGCTGAGCTCTGGCATTAAGGTCCACAAGTGTTCTAACACATGTGTTTTTGCTGTTACATCACTTGAGGAAGGTGAAGTCTTGGTCTCTGCCCTAGTAGGTTGGATCTTAATAATGAAAGATGGCCTAATCCCTGGGAGTTGACTCTTTAGGGGAGGAATACTTGGCTCTTCCCTCAGTGGAGCTTCTTTTTCTGCTTTATACACATTTCATAACATTTCTAGAATATCTCTAATATTACTGCAGGATCCTTGGTTATTTTTCTTGTTTGGCAACAACCCTTTCTACTTTCTGTTGCCTAAGTCATTGTACTAAGAGTATGTGTGCTTTGGAGTTATTTTCAAAAAGCAGTTGCTTAACATCATTCTTTCTACACTCATGCATATTATTCAGATATTCCCTTATTTTCTCTTTAGCACTCTGCAGTTTTGTCTCTTATTGTTCTGTGAGGTTGTCCTTATTCTGCAATACTTTTACCTTTGTCATTCCCTCTAAATAATTATTATTACTTGATAACCATATCTTCTTTTCTTTTACTTTTACCTGATTTTTAACCCCCACTTTCATTTTATCCCACTCGCTAGCTATAACTTCTAAGACATTTCTATCTTCCCTAACAACTCTCAAATTCCACTACCCATTCTTTAAATTCCTCTCTTTTTAACAGGTGGGTGGGGAAGCATAAGGGTCTAATTTTGACTTTATTACCCTGCATTTGTATCTTAGTTGTTATTGCTGCATGATCTGAAATAGTTATTGGATATGGGATGAAGCTTTCAATTAAAAGCACATTTCCTGTGAAATATAATTTATGTCTTGTCTAGCCCAGGTATTGTACCTTGGAGAATAATATGTAAATTATGTCTGAGTTCATACTAATGAATTCACATCTCCCATATCAAATATTTTCATAAATTACTTCAGAAATCTACCATCTTTTGTTGTACTTTTCTGTTCTAGGTGCCCTGATACATCACCTCAGTTGAAAATCAAGTTTAAGTACCAACCTATAAGCAGTATTCCCCACTGAATGTTAATTATTTCATACTAAATTTTCTTAAATTCTATAATAGCAGTTTTAGATGGAATATAAAACATGCCAACATAATCATCTTCCCTTGCCAGTATCCCCTTACTACCAGAAATGCACCATTACAATTTATTTCCCTCTTCTATCACAATTGGAGCTCCTCTAGCTTTTAGTATAAGTACTCCCCTTTTCCTTTGTCCCTGATATTCTGCTGAATATCCATCATGAGATCCTTTCTTTATCATATTTACATGGTCACTCCTTTCCAAATGTGTCTCCTGTAGCATAACTATTTGCACTTTGCATTTCTTAATATAATTCAATGCTGCTACCTTTTTGTCTACACCTGTAAGGCCATTTATGTTTGGCAGGTTGATCCTTTATACATTTGTCTCTTGTCATCTCCATTTGAACCTATGTCACACTTCACAAGACATTTTGTTTTAATGAATACCCTCAAAACACACACACACACACATGAGCACACACACACACACACACACACACACACACACACACACACACACACACACACACACACACACACACACACGCACACGCACGCACACACAATCCCTATACTATATTAACTTAAAACAAACACACAAAACTATATGCATCCTGAAATAATGAAGTTTAACCCTCCTGATAAAAGCAATTGTCCTAAATCAACAGTTGCATCTGCAGGCATTAACTAAACTAAAATTAAGGTTATCCATGTTATGGTGCATGCTACAGTCTGTGCTCCTACTAACACTAATTGCTGTTTGTTCTTGCTTTATCTTTATTCCCTTTCCAGATGTGATAAACAGCTTGCATGCTTTTGGAAAACATTAACACTTAGCCTTAAGAAAAGAGGCACTGGCTACCTTTAAATAAAGCTTAAGTATACACTGTTCTAGTAAATGCATTATAAAGCATTTAGTTACCAGAAAAGCTGATATCTCTTACTCACTTCCAATAATTTTAAAGTGTACTTTTTATTGAGCTGCTTGTCCTTGTATCTTTTAATTTTATTTTTCTCTCAGTAAACAAAGTAGAGACCTCTCAGCTTATTGGCTTCCCCTTTAGTCAACTTGCTTCCATGGAAACATAAGAACAGAAAGTACAGCTGACCTCAGCTGCAGACTTCTAAACTGACAGTAAACATACATTTGCTTAAAGAAAACTATTCATTACATTGTGATCTCTCATTTTTAAAATCCACTTGCTTACATAAAAACGGTGTCATTAGATTAAGCCAAGCACATTAATCTAAACATTCATCTATGCAAACCTAAAGGAAATATTTCAATTCTACATGTAACTTAATCAGTGCACTTTTACACTCCATCCCCCACCCCAACAGTTCAAGATTACAATCTATTAACTTAAATATGCTTTTCTTCTCTTTTTACATTGTAATGCTTACATTTCCTAAGACTAAAAAAGTACATGCTTACTTCAATATCTTAATTACATACAACAATCAATAGAAATGGTTTACTATATAACATGGAATTTATATCATGATTTTTTATACAAAAACTGTTAAGAACAAAAATTGTTTTACTTACAATTACTATTTGCTTTTGTTCATTTTTTTCTTTTCAGTGTCCTTACAAACCTTAATTACACAAAGTGGGGTATATACCTGTCAGTCTCCCAACAAGTTTAACAAAGCCAACACAAATCCCATCATTCTCAGACATTTTTTCTTGTAAAAGCCATATTTCACAGCTGTGATTGATGCTTTATAGTCTCACATGTAATCACTAATTTCAATGTTGCTGGTCTTCTTCCTGATTATCTACATCTCTTAACCCAGATTCTTGTTCAAGTCCAAGGTATTCCCAATTTGTTCAGTCAACATTTGTGCTTTTTCCTCTCTCTTAAGTATTTCCTTTTTTTAAAAATTGGAAAGGGTTTCACTGGCAATATCCCAATATAATTATTATCAGTAGAATGAGAAGCATTTTTTTGGTCAGACTTTTGTATTTCCCCCTTTAACCTGTTCTTCATCAAAACTTACTTTTCTCCTCCATAAAAAAATATTCTGAAGACATCTGGATACAGCAGCTTGACTATCATACCTGCCTATCTACATTCCATGATTGTTGGGATAAATTTCCTTTTCTTCTGCCTGGTGTACAGTGAATAATCATTTTCCACATACACTCTACTCTCTCCAATTTTAATACTTTGCCTTTTTGCCACTGTTTTGTCAATATCAGCTCTTTCTACTGGAACAATTGCATCTTTACTAATACATAGGTCTTGACTGCTTTTTCATGGCCTGGTTTGGTGCATACACACAATGTGCCCTTTCAATTAATAAATCCTGCTGTGGAACACCATTTGAGTTACTTATTTGTGTTTCCATAACATCAATACAGTCTGTTCCTTCCAGTTTCTCTTGTACAGCAGAAAACCTCACTTTATCTCTGCCTGTGTTGTCCTCTAACTCTTCCATTTTCTGAAACAACTCTTCTTGAGCGGTCCCATACTCCGCCAGCCTTTTCTTCATTTGTGTTCTGATTTCTGCAGGGTTTTTTTTCAGTTTATCTGAATATCTGTTTAATGCTTCTTCCATTTGTTCCAGCCTTTTTATTTTTTTAGTTGATATACTCTTTCAATGTTTCATTTATTTTAATCAGCTCTGGGCACATTTGACTTATCTCTTTGTCTAAATTACTGGAAGCCATCTCTTGTACCAAAGCTGTAGCTTAAACTGCTTTTTTCTGAATAACTGTTGGATTCTTCCCAATGAGTGTTTTCTCTTCACATTTTCTATTTGATTTTCTTTCAGGCTCTCCAAGTTTTTTTTTGCTAGCATTCAGAGAGTGTACCTACTAGCCAGTAAGTGAATTTTACTAAAATAAGCAGAATTACTGACCCTTATCTAGCAGTTTCTTTTTTCACACTAGGAGAGATGAAAATAAACTGCTGATCAGTGTGCAGCCACCTTGGAAAGCTCTGCAGTGAGGTTTTTATATCAGAAATGGCAAAGAGCTGCAGATTTTCTTTAAAGTAGTCTGAAGGGTAGCAGTGTTTTTGGAAATGTAACAATAGTCTTACTGCTCTAACCATGTAGACTTTTCCCTAAACTTCTGTTGACCGCTTCTTTTAGTCATCTGCCCCCATGAGTAACAGCCAGGTTCTTCTCCTTGGAGTGAGAACTGGGAGCTGTAAATGGTGTCTCTGCAGGGAAGATATCTGTGTCTTCTGCGCTGTGCTTCAATGAGATGAATGTCTGCTTCCATAAATTCTGCCCTCATTTTTTTTGCTGCATGTCACTAAAGCAAGCTCAGCTGTTAGTGGTCTTCTCTTTGTCCCTATTGAATGCCCTTATCACTGAGGTGAGTGAGACAACATTACCCACCATACTGCAATCCTACCCATCCATGTCAGTTCTCCAGTACAAAAGCCTCCAGTAACATTCAAATTATCTGGGGCATAGGCTGGACTTTAGCCCTTGAAACTATGAAGCTGGTTCAGAAAGCTTTTGTTTCTGTCATATTATTCATTTTTGGAGTACTGACTTGTTTGTATTGTCTGACCAGATGCAAAAGCATGGTGTCTGTCTTGCATTGTCACTTTATTCCTCAAAAATATGCATTTAGCTTGTTAAGCATGTTGCATTTTCTGATGTAATTATCATTATGTCCAAACTATGAAAATAATCTTTTTCTCTTTTGCCATTTACCAAAACATTATATTAAAACATTTTTAGCATTTTGCGTCATGAAATTTGTTGTTCTTTGAGAAACAAAATAGTAGGTGTTTTGGGAGCTCTTAAAAGGAAGACTTAAAATAATATAATCCTTTCTTAGTCTTTATTATCAAATACTTTTCTTAGCATCTGAATCTGCCATAATTTTCAGGCATTTCTTATTTATGTCCAGCTTTAAACTTCTTACCACCAGGTGACACAGCAAACAGATATTCTGTCATATGAGTATGGTTCTGCCACAAACATGAAACTCTGTTTGCTGTAATCCTACAGTTAGCTTAGATCATGAGTTTGGTTTTATAACAGAAAAAAAATGACTGCAGCCTGACAATCTTTTCCAGCAGTTATTTTTCCCAGTTTATACTGGACTGGATAAGGTTTGATTTTTTTTTTCTTTTTTGTTAACTGGGTGAGGCCAACAACCATAAGTTCCCATTATCAGAGGTGGCATGGGGAATACTATCTTATTAACAGACTTAATCAGAGTTGCACAATAAATAGATAAAGGCTGAGAGAATCAAACTCCATACTACAGGAATCTGCTTCTAAACTACTCTGCTAACTGTGCTAATGTGTTTGAAAAACAAATAATGTCTGTTCAAATATAGCTTTGCAATAGGACATTCAATGTCCCTGGTACATTTAAAAGTGCTCAGTATGCTTTTTGAAGAAAAAATACCAAAAGCTTTCTACTTAATCTGAGATAACTAATGTATACAACTCTAGTCTATATTTAGTTTACTTTACCATATACAACCAGACCAATGTAAAGCTGACCCCTTAGTGTCAGTCAAATGCCCCTTATTTACTTTGTCTTTGTAATAATAGCAACTCGGGTAACACTCGTGGTATCTACAATGGGCAACTTATATGATGAAGGTTTGAATCCCACTAATGCCAACATAAAATACCACATGGGTATATAAGGAATAGTGGCTATGGTATCTAATCCACTGTCCCCAACAAGGTCTGATGGCTCTGATACCCTGTAGGTTAAGGCAAGAAAAAGTGCACACAAATTTTATTCAATAATCAGTTCACCAAATGCAATCTGGCTACAAGATCATTAATGGACAGCTATCTTAGGTAAGTGGTTCCAACATCCATAGACATACTAGGACTACACACTGATAATTTACAGAGCTGAATCTGACATCTAGCACACCAGGCTTCTTTTTCACCACTGTGAACCATAGTGCCTTCCAGAGCTCCTCACCCATGGTAAATAAATTATTTCTGAGTTCAGACACACACTCACACACACACACACACACACACACACACACACACACACACACACACACACACACTCACACACTATTCCCAGGGAAGGCTAACATAATTCTCCAGTTCTCCACATCTTTCTTCCTGGCATGGTAGTACTGCCTCCACTCTGCATGTGGTCAGAGACAAAACATGACAGCTATCTGTCACTCTTGATTTAGCTAAAGTAAAATATAAAATTAGTATATTTCACTGACAGTAGGTTAAAGTAATCTAGTTAATTATAGATGGAAATTTCAACTTGCCATAGATAATTAATCGTAACAATGCACATATAAAAAATAAAGGTTATTGCATAAACAAGAGTAGTCAAGTCAAGTCAAGTCAAAATGTATTTATATAGCACCTTACAGACAAAAAATGCCACCAAAGTGCTTTACAAAACAGTAATCAAAAGCAATAAAAACATATAACATAAAAATTTAACTAAAAATAACAATAACATAAAACAAAACAACATTAAAAATCATTTCACCTCATTAAAGGCCAATTCATAAAAATAAGTTTTAAGATTTTGCTTAAAAATTGTCACAGAAGAAGACTGCCGAATGTATAATGGAAGCTCATTCCAAAGTTTTGGAGCTGCGACAGAAAAAGCTCTATCACCCCTCATCTTTAGTCGTGTCTGGGAACCACAAGTAGGGACAGATCTTCTGACCGAAGTGTCCGATTGGGAACATAAGCATGGAGCATATCTGCCAAATATACCAGCGCTAAACCATTTAAAGCTTTAAAGGCCAATAACAAAATTTTAAAACGAACCCTGAAAAAAACAGGTAACCAATGCAATGCCGCCAATACAGGCATTAAATGGTCAAACTTTCGTTTGCCCTCCAAGAATTTCCCAGCAGCATTTTGAACAAGCTGCAAACGGGCTAAAGCACCTTGACTCACTCCAAATAGAATAGAATTACAATAATCAAGAGTAAATAAATAAAACTTTACTTAAACAATAAAAGCAGTCCTAATACAGATTTATATATGCAGAGTCCAAGACCGTGTATAGAGAAAGGAAAATCATAGTTATATGGACAGAATAACTGCAGAAAAAGCTTGATCTATAACTATATATATATCCTAGCTGTCTGTTTCTAAGGAAATATGACCTTTAACTACTCTAAGTTAAACAAACTAACACAAGGCAGAACAATTACATGGCTGTACCAAGTTCTTCCCAAGTAAAGATGACTTAGATTAAAACAAAGCAGTTCCAAATATATAAAGATTTTTTTCTCATCCTTCCTGTCCACATAATCAAGGGTCATCAGATTATATGCAGTTCTCTTTGCCACACAAAAATAGGTGCAGTTTCTTTACATCTGATTGCATTAATTTCCTTTGACTCACCCCATAACTGTTCAGTGAACTAGTTGCCAGTACAGGATATATCTATTAACTGCTTGCATATTACAGTCTGCTTCTTCACAGTTCAGCACAGTTGCCTCTTTGAAGTACAGGTTAACTGTATTTTACAAATAAGACATTTTAGAAGAAAGTGTACTTTCTAATTTTATATGAAGAGTTAAAGTTCCAGCAAGGCAGCATAATAAATTATCTATGGTCTGAGTTGGTCCTTCATCTTTTTAATGGGATCTCATTAATTGATTTGTAATTAGGAAACTCTGATCATTCTAGTTTAGTTTGTGGCATTAATATTTTTGTTAACAATATTAGAGTTGCTAAATCTGTTGTTAAATACTTATATGGAGTTAATTATAACCACACTTTTGAAATTATTAAAGAATTGTGACTGGATAAAGAGTTTGAATTTATTTTCCATAGCTGATAGTTGGAATAAATTCTATGTTTTTATTAATAGAGTTATTGAGAATAACATAACATCAAAATATAGGGAAAAACTACATGAAGGTGTAGCCCTCCTTGGCTGATTCTTGACTAAACTGGTTATAATAAAAAAGTATTATTTGATTTCTTACTTGAAAAATCAGACACCTAAAAAGGAAAAAGAGACATGCTACTGCAAGGTAAAGATTGAGAAGAGAACTAAGTCAAACTAAAGATAAATATAGGTTCATGGGTTCATAGGCTATTTACTAGAGTAATGACCACCAGGGTGCTTCTAAGCCTAGCCACACAACCCAATTTTCCCCAAGTATCTTGGGCATCTCTATGGAAGGGTATGTTAGTAAGGAGGTAACTAAGGGATGGGGCGGGTAAATTATCTGTAAACTGGATTCAAACCCTGCATTACATGTACTCTTTCTCCAAACTCACTGCAGTTACACCTTGTGCAGTAGAGATAACAGATAGAACTATAAACTCAAATTGGCTACTTATGTAAATTATAATAAAATGTCCTTTTATAGGTGCTTAAGACTTAATAGGAAAGGCAGACAAGGTCGGATTGCCCTAAAGGTAGATAATGATTTGATTAATAATACTAAGGAATGAGAATTATTTGTGATTTTTTTTTTTGGTTATGATGATATAAAATTTGAACAATCCAGATAGCAGTTAATTCTGAATAGATGTCCAGTAATTAGTGAGGATGATGTGACTATTGTTACAGGAAGAATTAACAAAACAACACATCAACAAAGATAAAGTTGGCAGTAAAACGCAATGTATGCAATTAAATGTAGTTGTCAAAATGTAGAGTGGTACATTGAGCAGACAAAAAGACAAAGTATGGTGAGAATTCAAGAACATTTACCAGATAAAAGAAATAAAATGCGTTTAATTCTGTTCCTTGTTGTGCATTACAGTGAGGCAATTGTAGTACTGATGATGGGCAGCTTTACTGTCCTTGTAACAATTTATTTGCCTAGGAGAGGTGTCACAGTAATTGCTCTAAATAATTTATAAGCAAAAATGATTTTGAGGTTTAGAACACTGACATGTAAGCAGTCAGACTTCATGGCAATTCTTGATTTTTATATGTCACATTATGAGAAATTAAGTATGTTGCCTTAATAGTATAATAGCATACTATTCATTTAGTTTAGCGAATTGTGTAATCATTTAATTAATTTGATGAGCTGTTTTTAAAACAGTTTCTGACTAGGATTGAGGCTTGACTCCCCTAGACAGCATTTAGCCAAGGTGCTAGGGAAGGGAGAATAAAAGATTAACTAATGTTAGTGATCAGATGAGATTTCAGCACTTTGTAGACAATTTGAATTTCAACACTTCTTGGACTATTATTATTGAATTGGTCAAAAGACACTAGTAAATGCTTGAATGGAAATAAATGTATCATTGTACATTATAATGTGAAGAACAGAAAATATCTGTATGCAATAGATGACACTATTCATAGAGGAACCAATGTAACAAGTGGCCTGACTTTATATCTGGATAATAATCGTGGGTTTGAGGAGAACATAACAAATGTGGTTAGAAGATGTTACACAGTTCTGGGAAGTGTGCTTCATACAGTGGTTTGCAGGAATAATGATATACTGCTTCCTTTATGTTAAACTATAATTAGGTCAGTTATTGAATATTGTGGTTCACTGTGTCACTATAATAAAATTCAACAGTGGATTCTTGAAATAATGCAGAGAAAATGTGTAAACACACATAGGTGGCCTAAGTTATACCAGTTTATAGGAAAAGGCTAAAAGCTCTCAAATTAATCTCTATTAGGTATAGGCTCTTGAGGTATGATTCAATGTTAATGTATAAACGTTGCAGTAGTAAGGTAATGGAGTTTGTTGTTGTTATAGCAGGGGAGGTGGGACAGATCAGTATAGTCACTGTATGTAAATAATGTGCATTACAGGCAGGCTCTGAACAAGAACTTCAGCAAAGGATAGGGGAATGGCATGCAAAATTGAAGGCACAAGGGATGAAATAGACAGTTGTAGTGACAGCAAATGAAGGAAATCAGAAGAAGTTGAGAACTGAGGTAGAAGGGAACATAGTCAAACAGGTTAATAACTTCAAGTATCTGAGAGAGTTGGTCAAGGAGAAGGGCAGTTTGAATGAGGAGGTCAATGGTAGAATCAGAGGGACTGTAACCAGAAGCATAGCACTTCACAGTAAGAGGGCCGATAGCTACATTGTAAGAAATCAGCTTATTACTGTTACATCTATGCCCTACGCCCAAGCTCTTCCACTAAAGAACAAAAAAAAAAGGACATTCCTTCTACTGGCACACCAACCTGATGGGCAGATACATGATGTGGCCTCCCCTGCCCCAGCCATTCAGATCCCATTTGTATGCCCTGACCAAACAATCCTTCAACATACTTTAGTAAAAAAAAACTATTTTTAATCTGTAGTAAACAGTTGCTATAGTTTATACCCTGCTTGCACAAAGTGCTACAGTGCTCATGTTTTATTTAAAAAATTAACCTTTTTAACTTTTAAACTGTAGCAAACTGTTTGCTATAATGTAGCAAGCAGTTGCTACTGTTTAGATCATACACAGAATGCTACAGCACTCAAGTTTGATAGCAAAACTGGTATTGCATTAGAGATCATGATCAGTTGATCGCTCACCCGCAACAATTTGCACCTGGGCAGTTGCCCCACCCCAGTTGCACTGCTGGCTGTAGCCAACTGGCACTGAGTGTTAGGAGTAGTACATGACACAAAAATGCCAAAGAAGCTGAAAAGTAAGGTATACAAAAAAATTGGTGCAACTAGTGCTAAAGAAACCTGGACAGTAAAGCTAGAGCAGTTGAGGAAGCTAGAGGTGATGGAGATGAAGTGCCTGGGATAGGTGGTAGGATGCACGCTATGATTCAGATGAAGAAATGGGGACATCAATACAGAAGCCAAAGTAGATCCAATTCCAGGAAAGATCAAACAGAGCAGATTATAGTGGTTAGGACATGTGCAGTAAAGCAGAAGACAGTTAAGTAAATAAGATTTGGGATGCACAGGAAGAAGGCAATAAGAAATGAGGGCATCCAGCAAAGAGATGGAGAAAATGTATGAGACAAGACCTGTGGCAGTCAGGCATGACTTTTGAAGAAGTTAGGAGAGTGGTATTGAATCAAGGAAGATGGCAACAGCTGACACAACACCCTGACCCAGACCCCATACAAAACAAATGGTAAAAAAGTGGGTTGATGATAATGATAGCAGGGAGCCTGTGGATACAATTCATTTACCTGTTAGAACTGTTTCTATTCTGGTTTGTTTTAAATGATTACTAGATTGTTTGGTATGAGATGTAGTATTTGAACAAGAAATTAAATGGAACAGAACTTTTCAATGAGCATAGAAGCCCTTAACTTGTTTAACTACTTCACTGTAACATTGTAACATTATGTCCATTGGCATTCCTGCCTCACATCTCTTGGGTGACTTAATTACATGTAAGCAATTAATTCCTTCCTGGGAAACTATGACAAGGTACATTTTACATTTCAAATATATTTTTGTCCTTTAATGTCTTTTTACATTTAAAATAGAAAATGTTACATATTCTTAAGCTCCAGAAGGGATTTCATTTCCAGGTCTAACTAGGTCAAGTAAAGTTTGCAAAGATGACAACAGTCTGCATTAAGAAATAAAAAAATAATATTTCACATTTTCAGATGCATTTTTCTTCAGTCTCGTACTACCACTACTCTTATCACAACATGTACTATGTGTTCTGACTATAGCTGTTCTACGCAGTCTTGCATAATTCATGCATACCTATCATCTTCTTAGCACAAGGAATCTGGACAAGGCATAAAATAAAAGGGAACAAAGACCCACATTTTGGACAGATTTCAAATATCGCTCTTATAAACTTAGAAAGTTGTTATAATAACATGATTTGTGTTAGCATGCATTTTCTGAAGTATATGAAGTCTGAAACTCAAATGTATGCCATTATTTAGTGACTTCAACCTTCACTGATTTACTAGAAAACCACATATTGTATGAGGAACAAACCAAAAATTTGATGCAAAAACCTGGACAGTCTATGAAAATCTTAACAGTTGAGAGGTATATCTTAATTTTCTGGCATTATTCTACAACTTTGCATAGGCTATACTAATCATCACAGAGACACAGTAGCCAGCGTCTATGTCATATAGCAGAGATTCATACTTCACTTGATACATATCACTTTTGGTATGTCCATTCTGTCCAGGCTATGGAATGCATAAACTACTATCATTTTATTTGTATGCCTTTTTTCGTTGCACCTAACGTCCGTCAAGATTCCCCTGTCAGCAATGCCCATTGGTACACCTATCCTGGTTGCTCCCCATTATAGTCAAAAGCTGGCTAGGGAAGGCTGTCATACAGGCATCCTTGGCAATCATTTGTGCCTTCACTGTCATATTTGTTTAAGTCTAACTCCTCCTCTTGGTGGGGGGACAGATGACCCATATACCATGGAAGCACAATCTCCTCTGCGATACAGATATACATTCCCATGCAAATATGAGTCCTGCCTCTAAAGCAGTTATGGTGAACCAATGTCCATCTCCTGGACCACATTTTGCAGTTCTGCAAGGAAGTAAAAATTAAAATGTATACACCGGAAGAGCATACAGTACAGGAAATATAATACTAAGATGGGATATCAGTTAAAAATAAGACCACAGAAAATATTAAATATTAAATATATTGCCAAGATTTGTAAGCACAAGTACAATTTGCACACATGTATGAAGCAGCACTGAAGCAACAGTATTGTTATATGTTAAGTAGGCAAGTGAAGCAGACCTTAGTGGACCTTCTCCAGCCAACTTTCAGAACACAAGGCAAAGGCAAAATACAATACAAGTAGACATTTTAATGCATCCAATCAACCGATTTGTTTTAGGAGAGTGGAAGGAAATTGGATTACCCAGAAAAAAACAGAGATAAACAGACAATACTACACACAGACCATAGGTCAAGACTGATGTCATACCTTGGCACTATGTAATACAGATGTTTACCACCAAACTAACCTGCATCCTTTAACTAGAAACTTGAGCTACATACTTATACAAACCCAAAGCATTTCTTTGAAGTTTGCTATATTTGATCTATTTCAAAAGTTACTTCATATGGTATTTAATGTGACAAATACTTCTCCAGTAGCAACATTTTCTGAAAGCTTTTCCAACAGACCACTTAATCTCAAAATGAGCCTTGGAATATTACTCCACAACTTTTTATTTATTTTTATTTTTATTTATTTTACATTTGTTAACCAGGGATGCCTGAGGGAAAAAAGCTCCACATGACAAAGAATACAAGCTTTACATGGCAAATGGGAATTGTTATATATAGTAAAAGTATAAAGGCTACATACATGAACAAAACATAACATGAGGATCCTTACAAATAAAATGCACATCTTTATACCTGTGTAAACAATTAACATTTGTTTTTAATAACTATGTTATTAATCTAAACCAACCGAAGTAGTAAGTGACAAAACTCATCCAAAGGAAATGGTGAGAGTCCAGGTTCCACAAAAATAAAGACAAATAGTCCACTTTATTGAACTTTAACCACAGGAGCAACCAGAATAAGTGCTTTCGTCTTAGCCACAAGACTTCCTCAGATACCCCCTCCATATTTTTCAATCCTTTTATAATGAACTAATTAACCATCAATTAAAATTTAAAAAAAATTTAAAAAGACAGTACTTAATAACAATTTTCTTTCATCCTATAAAAAGTACAAAAATATATAAAAATATAAATACAGTCCATTTTACTGACCATGTTAATACGTCTTATCCATAGTTAAAACAAAATGTACTAAAATGTTCAACCATTTACTAAAATATTACAGACCAAATTAAAATAATGTGTCTCCATAGTTGTTAAATAACTAATATAAATATATTGCCTGAATGTTCAAACTAGTGAAGCTTTAGAAATTAATACAGGTTTAACTGAAATATATTCAAAGAACTTTTTGAAATGGTTGGTCAAGCACCCTCATTTTCCTTTAGGACAGGAATTAATTTTAAAAGAACATTTGAGATAACAGAATTTCAAAAAAAGCACGCTGAAAAGGCAACTGTCCCTTGTGGTAGTTGTAGGCAATGTTCTAACATTTTGAGGGAGAATCACATACAGCTGCAAAACGGACTTGGTAGTATGGTCAGATTTTGCAAAGGAAACTGTAACACCAAAATGTTAGTATATTTAGCTATATGTAATGGGTGCCCTGCATATTATGTGGGAAAAACGGAGAGGGCACTTAAAGACAGGATGTACGAACATTGCTATGATGTAAAAACCAAGAAGGAGACTAGTGATTTATATAAACGTTCCACCAACTGTAGATCTTTTAATGGATATAAATTTGGTATAATAGATATAGTTAAGAACATAGGGGGTGGTGATTCAAAAAATATGCTTTTAAACAAAGAGTTAAAATGGCAACTTAGGTTAAAGTCGAACATACCCCCTGGATTGAATGAATATATTTCAGTTACCTGTATTAATTTCTAAAGCATCACTAGTTTGAACATTCAGGCAATATATTTATATTAGTTATTTAACAACTATGGAGACACATTATTTTAATTTGGTCTGTAATATTTGAAAATTTAGATTTTTAGTAAATGGTTGAACATTTTAGTACATTTTGTTTTAACTATGGATAAGAAGTATTAACATGATCAGTAAAATGGACTGAATTTATATTTTTATATATTTTTGTACTTTTTATAGGATGAAAGAAAATTGTTATTAAGCACTGTCTTTTAAACATTTTTTTTTAATTTTAATTGATGGTTAATTAGTTCATTACAAAAGGATTGAAAAATATGGAGGGGGTATCTGAGGAAGTCTTGTGGCTAAGATGAAAGCGCTTATTCTGGTTGCTCCTGTGGTTAAAGTTCAATAAAGTGGACTATTTGTCTTTATTTTTGTGGAACCTGGACTCTCACCATTTCTTTTGGATATGTTATCAATCTAAATTTCTCTGCTCAGAAAAAAATTCTTTGTTTTTGGTTTGGAATTAGAATGACTTATGGCAAGCTCACTTGTTTTTAATGATTGTATTACTAATTTATTTTTCATTTATCCAGCTGCTTTTTTATTTGCTAAGCTATATGCTTCTGTTACTAAAGTATTTAACAAAAATGATTTTTTTCTGTCTCTAATACTCCATTTTTATTGGCAGCAGAATGAGGCAATGCTTCAGAAAGTCACAGTTTTAAATGTTAGGGATAATGGCATCACATTTCTACTACTGTAGACATTTTCTGAGTTCCATTTTCTTTAGGTAGCTTTATTGTTCCATAGTTCATCCTTATCACCTGAGTGTGATTTCCCCAGTGTGGACTAGCCCAACAAACTGGATAAACCATAAAAATGAATACAAGTATTAATTGTTTAATATAAATAACATCAGCATATTTAAAGATTATTTTATTCTCAGTACCTTGCAAATGTAGACTCAAACCAGCTAAAAAGTTCTTGATAAACATATGTTTTCACCAGCCAGAAAGAAAATGAATGCCGGCTTAAACAAGCTGCATTCTGTTCTTGTATTATACATTAGTGTACCTGACATTTTTAATTGTAGCATCCTCCTCCTTTTATATAAATCAAATGCATATGCTGCAACTTCATATTTCAGACATTCTTAGCTCTATAAATCTGTCTTACTGAGTTATTCTCTTGTCACCAGCTGAGAAGAAAGCACTTGAGCAAATGTCTCCACGTAGAAAATAGTTATACCAAACAATTTCAGAAACAGTTTTTAAACTATTTTCGTAAGTGAAATTTGATTGTGAAAATGGAATCAAAAACAAAATGATCCATTCGACAACTGGAAACAATAATTTTGTTAGGGCTTATATCAAATCTATGAAAGCTGCTTATGTGGAACATATTTTCTTAGTAAAAGCTTAGCTTCTGGCTAAGCCTCATACTATGTTTCTCCCACAAAATGAAGAATTCCTGCTATTATTGCTTGATCTCAACAACATGATCCTTAAACCATATGAATAATTTAAATATGTAATTAAAAATTATTGTATTCATTTTCAGACTCTTGCAAAAACTATGTTTCTTCCTGACATGAAATTGCTATAGATGGAAATAAAATATGAATTATTTAAAAACCAAAAAACACAAAAACACTGGAATGCGATCTAATACCTTTTGGTGTGCCAACATACAATCTGCAATTACTCGAGCTATTGATCTAACATGTGCCTTTCATCTGGAGTTATTATTAGATACAATGCTTTAAATATTTACCTGTGCCTAGATAGGGAGGAACACCATTTATTTCCAATTGGCTAAAAAAATTTAAAATGTTACTGTAGAAACAAGTATGCAGCTTGGATGTTTCAACTGACTATACCTCAGAGACATGGACTGTGCATGTGTGAATGTGTATGTGAGAGAGAGAAAGAGAGAGAGAGAGAGAGAGAGAGACAGGGACTGAAACTGTAGAAGACCAGGTCATCCCCTGCTATAAAAATCAAAGTTTGGCATGTCACACCAGAGTGAATGTTCATTTAACAGAGAACATAATGCTCAAAGAAACTGCTTTAACATTTAATTAAACAATATATAACCCATCTCTGAATATTTCCTGAATTTTACTAGATACATCTCATTTTCAAAAGTGCATGCAAATGAATCCTGTACTTTGAAACTTCTGCTCTGTAAAATTGTTCTATTGGAAGCTGTACATATCATGTGATATGTTGTGCACATTGGATGGTTGCAGGGCTTTCTGCCATTCTAGACTATGTTCTGCTCTTGTCTTTTAAGTGTGCTTCTCACAAAAATATTATTTAGATTTGATAACTGTTAAAATGACAGCAGTAGAAGTACTTGAAAAATGTTTGCCAGCTTGTCATCCTTACTCAACTTTAATTGGAAATCCCTTACGATTTTTAAGATTTTTTTTTTAATTCTGGTTGATATGCTGTCAGTAGTAGAACTCTGTCACAGGAGTTCCACTCTTTGTACTGAAGCAGCTATTCTCATGGTCTCCGTATTGCTCTGTCTACTTCTATGTCAATTTCCCTGGCAGAGTGATTTTAAGCAAGCATGGCTTTTTTCATCTGTGAAAACTGTTCATTTTCTTCTGCCACTTTGGATTAAATATGATGATACTGAGGTATTTGACTGTAAATAACTGATGTCTTTTGTGAAAAGGATAATTACTGCTTTTGTGCAGATACATCTGTCAGTTTGTTTCCTGGAGAGTCATTGGTGGAATTCCTTGAGGAAATTGATGCTATACGTCCAGATCACAAATATTTCATTAATAAAATGGAAATAATCAAATGGTCTGTATGTGCATTGTTATAGAAATTCCTCTTTCTTCTAGATTTGCCATGAGGAGTTTTTTCATGTTGTGGAGCCATTCTGGAACATATTGCAGTGGCAATAGTCTGAACACAATGTTTCCATAAAAGATAAAACTTTTATGTGTCAGAATAAATTATTTTAAGTTGTCACATGGTATCTGGAGTAATGTTTTGAGGATCTGCTTTCTCTTGTAAGTACTTGAAACAGGCACCAATGTCATCCTTGTGTGAGATATTTGTGCAGACTGATGTAACATCCATTGCGGCTAAAAAGTGTTGGTTGGTAGGTCATGATAATCTGACAGAATGGGAAGAAAATGAGTGGCAAGTTGCATATAACTGTTCCGTTCCTTGACTTATTGATTCAGAATTTTCTCCACAAAGTCAGAAATCCCTTTGGCCAGGGTTCCTTTGCCTGATACTGTTGGTCTGCTGGTCTTCCTGACTTATGGATGTTTCATATTGTGAAGATAGGTGAAGACTGCCACCCCAGCCAGGTAGAATTTTGTAGATAATTCTGTCATTTGTAAATATTAATGTAAGCCACAGGCTTGTTCTCTTAAATGTGAAAAGACTGCATTTTGTATTGAACTGCAAAAATGTAACAACAGTGCACTCTGCTATAAGAAAGCTAAGTCAAGCATTTTATGACTGTTTTTGATGACAAAATTTGGAGCCAATATGTCTACAGGGAGGCATCCTGCCTATTGTTTTAAGACCAGAGCTAATGGCTAGAATTTGCAGGTATAAATGTATTTTATTGCTCTGGTTTCTGACCAGGTGTAAAGAATGTAAATGTAGTTTCTGTTAGCCTGGGAACACCAGTGAATTGTGAAGAATGATGTCATGTGTCAGCTCTGTGTTATCAGTTTAAAAAGATTGAATCAAAGGGCTCAGAGCATTTTGTCTTGAGAACATCCAACATCACCAGCACTGTCTTGCTCTAGATGTAAGTTATTTAGAACTGTTTTCTCTTTGAAAAAGCTGGGAATTATGAAGATTAGACTAAGTGTTTTTCTGTGATGCCAGAACTTTTCTACTGTATTATTTTAAGTATTTCTCTGTGATCTCGGAACTCTTGACTAGCACTGCATAGTAAGAAGTATTGTCTTGTGTTTTTATCATTTATTATTAAATATTTTTAAACCTTTCAAGTGTGGCTGTTTTATGTAGAGTTAATTTAAGCTGTAGAATGCATTGCATGTATATAGTGATACTGTACGAAGTCACTCTAATAAGCCTTCACTGTTCAGTCGCACTTACCATTTGGATAATAATAATATTGCACAGTAATAATTGGACACCCTTTCAGAAGGGCCTTTGAGTAGCTGATATTAGTGGGTGGTGGCAGCTGGTACTACCTTTTAGACTGGGCAGAAAGGGGGAACAGGTGGAGAACCTGTGCCAGCCTTCCTCAGGAGTGTCTGTGTGGTTGTATATAACTCTTATCTCAAAGTGTGTGTGTGTCAGCTACCTGGGCAGGGACATGAAGCACTGGTTGGACAGAGAGGTTGCTGGAGGTTTTAGCTTGCTCACTGGGCTGAGATCTGGAACTTATAGCTGTGCCAGTGGGGAGTCTTATTGGAGACCTGGAGAGAAAGGGAGAAACCAGCCCCAAAACTGACTGTGGTCTCTGTGTACTCTTAAGGGAAATTGTACTTTACTGTGTGTGTATTTATTATCCTTTCCCTATATTGTCTCCTCTCACTGGTGTTAGTGGTGAGGATTGAGGATCCTTATTACTGGGCCAGTGAACGGGCATCACATATTAATTGTTTAGCAGTGGTGGGATATCCACTCCACATATTAATTGGTTGGCAAATACTAATTGGCTTGTAGTGGTGTGGGTAGAGTGAATTCCTGTAGCTTGTGTACAGTGATCACTGAAGTTGTTTTTGTACTCTAAATCAGCCACACAGTGAATACTCAGAGTTCAGATCACAATTGTTTTATTTCCTTTGTTAGCTTAGTTAGTCAGGGAGAGCAGGCAGCATGTCAACAGAGGAGTACAGAAAGCTGACAAGGAGCCAGCTGGCTGAGATGTGCCAGGCTAGGGGACTGGTGCATGGAAACTTGACTAAGGCAGACATGATTGCAGCTTTGGTCACAGCTGCATCAGCAAACAGCAACCAGAAGGACAATCAGACTGCCAATTGAGATGTACAACCCTCAGAGAATGGATAGCTCAACCTTTCTGCAGAGGACTTAAAAATCCATCTGGAGCTAAATAAACTTTAGTTGGAGGCCAGGCATTTGGAAATAGAAGCAGCTAAGAGACTGAGATGTCTGCAGGCTGAGGAGAATGAGAAACTGCTATGCCTGGAAACTGAGGAAAAGGAGAGACAGAGGCAGCATAAGAGGGAGATGCTGACTCTTCACCAGAGTCATGGAGGTAATGGGGAAGGGAGTAACTGGACCCCAGAAGCAGAAAAGGTCAGTAAATTATTTCCGCAGTTTAAAGAGGGGGGATCATTTTGATAGTCTCATTCATATGTTTGAGAGGGCATGTAAACAGTATGATGTTGACCAAAGACTCTGGGTACAGTTCCTGACCCCCTTACTCCATGGTAAAGCTGTAAATGTGTTGTCAAAAATGTCTAACATTGACTGTTTTAATTACATTGTTGTTAAACATTGCTTGTTAGAATGTTTTAAGCTAACACCTGAAACTTATAGGAAAAAGTTTTGTGAGCATAGACGCAAGGCAGATGAAAGTGTGTGTGCATATTTTGCTGAACTGAGCACTTATTTTCATAGGTGGGTGAGTGGATGTCAGGTCACCACGTTTGAAGGGCTGGCAGATCTTATGGTGATGGAACAAGCCCTTAGCGCTTTGCCTGAGGACATGAGGATCTGGTTAGCTGGTAGGCAATGTGCTACGTCAGATGAGTTGGGAAAGAAGGGAGACTTATGCCTAGCAAGCAGGGCATCCCTGCACAGGAAAGGGGCCTCCAATACTACTCATGGGTCTAAAGAAACCCATGGTGGGCAACACAGACTGCCCCAACAGAATCTGCCAATAGCAGGGGAAGCCACTTGTCCAGGTATACAACCAGGACCTAGGGTTAAATGTTTTGAATGCAACCAATGGGGCCATGTGGCATACAGATGTCCATAGAGGCAAGGTGGGGAACAAATGATGAGAGAGCCAGTAAGTGGGGAAGACAAAATGCCAATAGTAGGTTGTCTTGAGACAACAGGAATACCGAACTACCATCCTGCAGATGTCCTGATAGGGAAGGATTTGGATGAGCCAGTACCATGTGCTAATGCAGTTACACACAGTCAGACTTTGAGACAAGCATGTGGGTCTGTTAGCCTGGGGGAGACCCAGACAGACAGCATACTTGCAGCTAGGACTGGGGAGGTGGTTCCTTCAGGTAGGAAGCTACACTGTAGCAGTGAGACTGAAGGTAAGCTACAGCTGCTTGTGGGTACTGATGTTCCCTTGGGCAGAGTGACTGCAAAGGTAGAGATTAGTAGTAGTACCCAGACTGACAGTGAGGTACCACTGTCAGTGGATGCCAGACATCCTGTGGAAGGGGAGCTGGGAAGGGTTACAAAGACAGGGTTGAAACAGGATCATCTCTCAGACCCTGCATTGCAAGGCCTGAGGCAGTAGCTAGTGAGGCAACTGACTCTCAAGGAAAGGGGGAATCTGTATATGGGGACAAAGGATTACTGCATAGAGAGTGGACCCCTGAGGGAGGACTAGAAGGAGAGAGAATACAGCAGCTGGTAGTGCCTAGAGCCTACCATCTAGCGCTTCTAGCCATAGCCCATGATATTCCCTTTGCAGGTCATATGGGCATAAAATGTACTAAGAGACATATTATGCAGAACTTGTATTAGCCTGGAATTTCCAGAGATGTAACTGGGTACTGCAGGACCTGTGAGCAGTGCCAAAAAGTAGGCAAGGCAGGAGACAAGGTGAGACCTCCTTTGATCCCTTTGCCTGTGATTGAGGAGCCATTTCAAAGGGTAGCTATGGATATTGTGAGGCCTCTGAGTACCCCAAGTTCTACAAGGAAAAAGTATATCCTAGTGGCAGAGGATTATGCTACACAATACCCTGAGTCAGTGGCTCTGTCCTCCATTGAGGCAGAAAAGGTAGCAAATACTTTATTAGAGATTTTCAGCAGGGTAGGTTTCCCAAAAGAAATACTGACTGACAGAGGTGCCAATTTCATGTTAGACTTGCTGGCTTGTCTGTGGAAGTACTGTGGGGTGAAGCACCTGAAGACCACCCCCTACCATCCCCAAACTAATGGTCTTGTTGAGAGGTTAAACTGTACAACCACGTCCATGCTACAGGCATTTGCAGACCAGTTTAAGGGGGAGTGGGACAAATATTTGTTCCATTTGTTGTTTGCTTGCAGAGAGGTTCCCCGGGAATCCACAGGTTTTTCACTCTTTCAGTTGATGTATGGGCATAGGGTAAGGGGACCTCTAGATTTAATTTGAGATGAGTGGGAAGGTGAGTGTGAATCTCACAAGGAGTCTGTTGTGGCATATGTCCTAAACCTCAAGACAAGGCTCTGGGAACTCATGGGTTTGGCCCAGGATAATGTGGCAGTAGCCCAAAAACAGAAAAAGGTATGGTATGACAGGAATGCTTGAGATAGAGAGTATGCTGTGGGGCAGCAGGTAATGTTTCTCATTCCTGTCAGACACAACAAGTGGCAAGCAACTTCGGAGGGATCCTACAAGGTGGTAAGAAAGGTAAGTGATGTTAACTACATGGTGAAACTGGTAGGCAGAAGGCAGGGGCACAAATTTTACCATGTTAACATGATGAAACCTTATCATGATAGGGAGGCCCTTGTGCTGAACATTTGCAGTGGATTGCAGGAGGAGTCTGAGGGAAATCTAGTGACTGATCTCCTCAGTGAAGCTCGGACTGACACCTCAGTGGAAGGGGTAGCAATGTCCCAGCAGCTATCTCCTACCCAGGTTCGAGAAATCTGAGCAGTGTTACAGGAGTTTGGGGACATGTTCACTGGGAAACCAGGGTGCACCCACCTGGTGCAGCACCAGGTGGATACAGGACCCCAAAGGCCTATTAGGCAGGCCCCTTATAGGGTGCTTGAGAGAGTCAAACAGACTCTGAGGGAGGAGATACAGGAGATGTTGGAACTAGGGGTGGCTCAAGAGTCTAACAGTCTCTGGGCCTCCCCAATGGTGCTGGTGCCAAAGAAGGATGGCAGCACCAGGTTCTGTGTGGATTACAGGAAAAGAAATAGTCACACATAGCCAGATACTTACCTTATACCTAGGACAGATAAGGCCCTAGAGCAGCTGGGTGGGGCTAAGCATCTTACAACCATTGATCTTAACAAGGGTTACTGGCAGGTGCCCTTGACTCCCAATGCTAGAGAGAAGTCAGCCTTTGTGACTCCTTTTGGCTTGCATGAATCCACAAAGATGCCCTTTGAGATAAAAAATGCCCCAGTGACTTGCCAGAAGCTGGTAGATCATATCCTACCAGGAGCAGGAGGATTTGCCCTTGCTTACCTAGATGATATTGCCATCTACAGCCATTCCTGGCAAGAGCACCTTCAGCATGTCAGAGAGGTGCTGGGCAGACTACAGAGGGCAGGGCTGACCATTAAGCCCAGCAAATGTCAGGTGGTTATGGCAGAGGTCTCCTACCTGGGACATAGAGTGGGGAGTGGTAAGATCAGGACAGAACCTACCAAAGTAGAAGCCATTCAGGCATGGCCTGCACCTGTTACCAAAATGCAGGTGAAGGCATTCTTAGGGACAGCAGGGTACTACAGAACATTCGTCCCCAGTTATAGTACCATAGCTGCTCCCCTCACACACCTGACAAGGAAGAACAGAGCCAGCCAGCAAAATACCAAGTTGCTAAGATGGAGCCTAGAGTTGCAAGCATATGATAGGTCAGTGCAGCACCACAGTGGGATTAGCAATTCCAGTGCAGATGGGTTCTCAAGACAGGGAATGGGATAAGGTATATTGAGATAGAACTAACCCTCTCAAGCAATGTTTCTCAAGGTTCACTTGAAAAACTAGCTTGAGTTTTCCGGGGGGGGGGGGGGATGTGTGAAGATAGGTGAAGGCTGCCAGCCTAGCCAAATAGAATTTTGTAGATAATTCTGTCATTCGTAAATATTAATGTAAGCCACAGGCTTGTTCTCTTAAATGTGAAAAGCTGCATTGGATATTGAACTGCAAAAATGTAACAACAGTGCACTCTGCTGTAAGAAAGCTAAGTCAAACATTTTATGACTGTCTTTGATGTCAAAATTCAAAGCCGACATATCTAGAGGGAGGCATCCTGCCTATTGTTTTAAGACCAGAGTTAATGGCTAGAATTTGCATACATAAATGTCCTCTATTGCTCTGGGGTTTCTGACCAGGTGTAAAGAATATAAATGTAGTTTCTGTTAGCCTGGGAACATCAGAGAAGTGTGAAGAATGATGTCATGTGAAGCAGCTCTATGTTATCAATTTAAAGAGAGAGAATCAGAGAGCTCAGAGCATTTCGTCTTGAGAACATCCAATATCACCAGCACTGTCTTGCTCTAGATGTAAGTTATTTAGAACTGTGTTTTCTCTTAGAAATAGCTGGGAATTAGGAAGCTTAGATTAAGTGTTTTTCTGTGATGTCAGAATTTTTCTACCATATTATTTTAAGTATTTCTCTGTTATCTCGGAACTCTTGACTAGCAGTGTGTAGTAAGAAGTATTGTCTTGTGTTTTTATTATTTATTTTTAAATATTTTTAAACCTTTCAACTGTGGCTGTTTTATGTAGAGTTAATTTAAGCTCTAGAGTACATAGCATGTATATAGTGATACTGTATCAAGTCACTCTAATAAGCCTTGACTGTTCAGTCACACTTACCATCTGGATAATAATATTGCACAGTAATAATTAGACACTCTTTCAGAAGGGCCTTTGAGTAGCTGATATTAGTGAGTGGTGGCAGCTGGTACTACCTTTTAGACCGGGAAGAAAAGGGGCACAGCTGGATAACCTGTGCCAGCCTTCCCCAGGAGTGTCTGTGTTGTTGTATATAACTCTTATCTCAAAGTGTGTGTGTGTCAGCTACTTGGGCAGGGACACAAAGCACTGGTTGGACAGAGAGGGTGCTGGAGGTTTTAGCTTGCCCACTAGGCTATGATCTGGACCCTATAGCTGTGCCAGTCGGGAGTTTTATTGGAGACTTGGAGAAAAAGGGAGAAACCAGCCCCAGACTGACTGTGATCTCTGTGTGCTCTTATGGTAAATTGTACATTAATGTGTGTGTATTTACTATCCTCTCTCTATATGAATGCTCACTGGTGTTAGTGATGAGGATTGAGGCTCCTTGACTGATGGGCCAGTGCATGGGGGTCACACATATAACATGTAGAAAACTCCTGGCCTAGGCTGATTTGTAATGATTTCATTTATTTTGCCCTGGATGGAATCTGGGAAGGATTTAATAGGGTTCTTCAGCTATTTTTATGTGCTGTTGAACTTAATCCTCAGTCAGCTGTTTCTCTCTCTAGGAAGGGTGATCAGAGAGGTGTCTATTAGCTACAGTGATATAGTTATGGTTCTGGATAACCACTGCAAACCCTTTGCCTGTCTCTTTTACAATGATGCTGTGGATAGAGTTCAAGGAAGTTAATGCTATTTTTCACAGAGAGAAAGGTTTTAATGGGTCTCCATTGTACATTCCGGATTTAATGATAAATGTTTTGTCTAAAACAGTCAAAGCAGTGATCCAGCTTTCCACTGCATCCACCTGGTTGAGAAAAGATGTAAGATTTTGTGTACTTGTTTCTACAGTCACATTATCTAAGATCTTCTGCATTTCTGTATAATGAAAGATGTCACCCTGCTACAAGTTGTGAAAATATTCCTCAAAGTTTTCCACAAAATTGTACTTTGTCAATTAGTTTAGCGAGGCAAATTGGAAGACTTCTCATAAGTTCTGGTAGTTCACCAGGAGTCAGTGTTTGTTTGGAAGGGTTAACAACATAGAGCTGTCCAGGTGTTACATGTTCTATTCCTGTAGTATTGTTAGCCATCTCTTGATTGTTTGAGAATATGGCCTGTTGAAGGTTGTATAGTTTCTTCTTCTTTTTGGATATAGCAATTCTTAATAGTCTGTTATAATTCATATTTATTTCTTAAAAATCAAAAACAGTTTTGACTGAAAGAAACAATTATTTAGAGTTGTGTTGTAAAGATGATCTAATATATGTATTGCTGCTTTACAAGAAAAAGTTGAAGAAGATATGATTTCTTTTCTTAAAGCTTTTACTTTGAAAATCATAAGAAAATATTTTGTGGATTCATGCAGCAAGAAGCCTACATATTCCTTTAAATGTCTGTCTTTCAAACTAAAATAAAATATATACATTGTTGGACTACCAAATAGACTACTTATCAAGGTATCAGGGTTTAATTTGACAATGATTGTTCTACATCCATGTTGAAGTAAAGAAGCGAAGTCATTCCACTGATTAAACTATTCACATCAAGAAAGACATCAAGTTGAAGGCTACCCCATCTATTTTCTTCGTATTTGGGACGTCCATCCTCGGATGAACCACTGACATCATGAAAAAATGTGGAATGTGAGTGTAATAGACAATATGAACATGTTTCATTCAAAAGAAAAGCATCAGCTGAACTCCAAAAATAAACCCAATTTTCCCTCTCCTTTAATAAAATATATTTCTGTCTATATTGTATTACACTTCTCATAGGTTCATAGGTTGATACTAGGCTGTCTGCCCTAGGGCATTTATAAGCCTAGCCAGAGTGTGTTTGGCTTTCGCCACCCTTTTAGATTAGTTGACTGTGCCTCTGTATAGTAGGTCACAGAAGGTAGCCCTTTTAAGGTTAGTTTACTGTACCTCTGTCAAGCAGGGACACAGAAGAGATCCCAGGGGTAAACTTACGATCTCCTATCCACTCGTCAAGATTTCCCTTGAAGAGGGTCAGTGAAGAGCTCTGCCTAACATGGATTGGGATTTTGTTCCAGAGTGAGGGGAGCCTCTGGGATATGAATCTGTCCCTCCAGCATGTCCTATTTATTTCTGTGCTGAGGTTCAAGTCCCTGGAGCGTGTTGCTCTAAGGGATTTGGATTTTCTGAGGTGAAGCATGTCCATTAATTCTGGGTTGGACATGGCTTTATACGTCAGACACAAATCGCCTTTGAGTAGGCGGTTCGCAACTGAGTAGAGCTGTAGTTTCTTTAGCCGAACTGCATAGGGCATCTGTTTGAGCCCCTTGATCCTCTTGGTGAGATACTTTTGGGGTCTTTCCAGTTGCTGAAGGTGTCGGGTAAGGTACATCCCAA
Source organism: Protopterus annectens (assembly GCF_019279795.1). NCBI lineage: Eukaryota > Metazoa > Chordata > Ceratodontiformes > Protopteridae > Protopterus > Protopterus annectens. The sequence continues at coordinate 409,065,897 of NC_056748.1, read as the reverse complement.
ATGGGGCATTGTACTCAATTATGGGCCTGATAAGTGATGAGTAGAGGGGCACAATGACCTCTCTTGATCTAGATGTGAACCCTTTCCTGATAAGGTGGGCTATATAGAAGGTTTTTCTAACCACTTTGGCAACGTGATTGTCAAAGGAGAGATTGCTATCTACTTGGGTACCCAAGTCCCTAATTACTTCTTCCGTACTTAATGGATTACCACCTATGTGGTAATTTGTGGGCACTTTGTTTTTCCCAAAGGGGATGACTATGCACTTTTTGGCATTTAGCTTTAGGCCATGGCTCTGGAACCAGTTATCCGTCTCTGTGAGACCCTTTTGGAGAATGCTTGTGTCAGCTGGAGAGTCGATTACAGCACCCAGTTTGCAGTCATCTGCGAACTTGGTCAGCCATAGTCCACCCGTGTTAGCCTGTACCTCGGAGAAATATATACCGAACAAGAGAGGTCCCAGGACTGAGCCTTGTGGGACACCACTTGTAACTGGTTTAGAGTCTGACATGGCACCTGCTATTCTGACCATGTGGGTTCTATCCCTGAGCCAGTTTGCAACCCATCTTGTGACATAGGGGTTGATATTTAAGCTGGTGAGCTTATTTATGATGCCCAAGTGGGGTATTGTGTCGAAGGCTTTTGCGAGGTCCAGGTAGGCTGTGTGGACTACCTTCCCTACATCTATGGCTTTGGTAACTGTTTCAAAGAAGTAGACCAGGTTCAAGAGGCAAGATCTGCCCTTAACAAAGCTGAATTGGGTAGGATCCAGTGTCTGGAGGTTCCCAATGTCTTTGTTTATGATTTCCATGATGATACGTTCCATAGCTTTGCAGACCAGGCTAGTCAGGCTTATAGGGCGATAGTTTCCGGGGTCTGTTGTGGCACCACCTTAGTGGAGTGGGACCACTGTTACTGTATGCCATTCCTTGGGTACATATCCTGTAGTAAGGCTGAGATTGAACAGTGACTTTATATGAGGGTTTAGTTCTTCTTGGAGCTCATGTAAGATGCAGCCCGGGACACCGTCTGGTCCCATTGATGCTGTGTTTTTTGCTTTGGAGAGGGCAGCTCTCACCTGTGCATCTGTGATCTCAGGAAGGCTACACTCTGTTGCAATAGACATTTGCTCTTTTGGGGGGGGGGGGGAGTTTGCACTGAACCTTTCTGCCAGGATGTTGGCAATGTCTGTGGGTTCAGTGTATTTTTTGTCATTTTGCACTAACTCAGAGCATATCTGGGAGTTGCCTCCCAGGTTTCTGACATAACTAAAGAAGGTCTTGTGATTATCTTTAGTGTCTTGTGCAGTTTTTCTTTCAAAGCTGGCCTTAGATGATTTTATGAGGGATCGTAGTTTCTTGCTAGTACTGATCAGTGACGCCTTCCCTTTTTGGGATTTTGCTCTGTCATGTAGTAGCTTTCTCCTTCTGTCATATAGCTTATTTATGGCCGGGGTCCACCAGACAGGTCTCCTGCCTTTGGAGGAGTGAGTCTTGGTTTATTTGGGATGGCATGCTCCATGCATTCCTGTAGGTGTCCATAGAATGCTTTTGTAAAGGATTCTGCATTTTGGGCCGTATTTTCCACTGGCCCGGGGGCTTTGAAGGATTCCACCTCAGTTTTGAGAAGTGTGAAGTTTGCTTTTGAGAAGTTCTTCACGTGGTTTCCTTGGCTAAGGGTGGAGATGGAATATGGATGTCCAGTGAGATTTGTTTATGGTCTGATCTTACCAATGAGGAGGTATACCTCTGGTGTGGAACATAGAGACCCCATGTTGGTGATGACCAGATCCAATATGTTTTCCCCTCTTGTGGGAGTGGTTCTCCTCTCTAAAGTAGCAGGATGATTAAGTCTTGTTGCATTCTCCTTCTGTGTCATATGGGAACCACTCTAAAAAGCCCTGGATATGAATTTGGAACTGCATCTCTGGTTTTCATGTGTACTGACATGTTCTATAGTGTTACTGCTCATGCTTAAGTGTTATTTAATCATATGCTGTACATAAATATTGATACATGTTTGAGAGGGTTCGGCTCTGAATATATGTATATCATCTGGAATTACAAATTCATTCAATTTCACATCTTCTCTCTCAGCCACCTCAGGTATAAGTCATACCAGAGCCAGAGTTATGTGAAGGTATCATCTCCTGACTAGCAGTAATTATATTAATAATATTAATTAAGTTTTCCATTTTATAAGAGCAGACTTTTGCTGAATGAACTTGTTTATCTAGATTCATATGTTATCCAAGAGGTATGATGTTGAGCTCATTGTTATATCTGTCACCTATTACAGAAATTTTGGATTAATTCTAAGCACACCAAAAAGTTAAACAATTAATTTTTTAATTGGTTATATTAATCATAATTATTAGTCTTAAGGACATAAGCAAGACAGAGAAAAATGGCAGTCAAGAAATGGTACAGATGGGAATGTTTATGGAAGAATTAAATATGTCAAGGTTAGAGGTAGATGATGCTCAATTACTGACAGTATAGGAGGAGATGAGATAAAAATGGTGACATATAAGCAATCAACAGGAAAGTGCCCAGGAATAGCTGGTATTCCTATGGAAGCTTGGAAGCTGGGAGGGAAAAGTCTGATACAGATCTGGAATGTATTTTAAGATAAGGAGAAACACCAACATCCTGGAAGAAAGCGGTGGTGGCTGTAATACCTAAAGAGAGTAAAGACCCATCAGCCCCAACTTCACACAGCCCATTTCAGTCCTAAACCATGATTATATAGAGTTTATGTCTATAATGGCTAAAATAATGGCAAAGGTGATACCAAAATTGATAGATATGGATCAATGTGGTTTTGTGGAATGGAGGCAACCATTTGACAACATTAGGAGATCACAGATGATCCAGAAGGAGCAGAATAAGAAGATACCACTGTTGTTGGTGGGTACTGATGCAGAAAAAGCATTTGACAGAGTAAACTGGGAGTTTATGACCAGGGCAGTGGAAGCATTTGCACTCTCTGATAAAATTATAATGTTGATTAGGAGATAATATAAGAGCTCGGACGTGAAAATTAAAGTGGTTGGGTTCCTCTCTGATAATTTCTGTTTGAACAGAGGAACCAAGCAGGGGTGATCTCTTTACCCTTTATTATTTGCATTATATTTAGAACCATTGGCAAAGAAAATAAGGGACTTAGAAATCCAAAGATATAATTAGTACGATAGTCAAGAAAAGCTGGCTCTATTTGCAGATGGTATTTTATACCAGATAAAACCAGAAAAGGACATTTCAGTGTTATGGAACATTTTGAGGCAGTTTCATATCTTTTTGAGATTCAAACTTAATGAAGCTAAAACAAAGGCAATATCTGCAAATTATGTACCCACATATGAATTGGTTCAACAATATCCACATTTATTGGGATATGATAAAACAAAGTACTTAGGAGTATGGACTAAAAAGGTTTCTGGTGTGGCAGCTAAGGTTATGTGGGAACAGACTAAACAAAAGATAATACAAAAACTGAGAAAATGGAAGCGCTGTTATATGGATATCGATAGTAGGATAAAAGCAGTTAAAATGTTTTTAGTCCTTTTAGTTTTGTACACAGGTCAGGTATATTTATATCCACCAGAGGAAAAGTTATGGATAGCAATTAATACAGAGCTGAAGGATTTTATCTTGGGGGGGAAGATAGCAACAGTCAAGTGGAATAACCTGATTATTTCAATAGAACAAGGCAATTTGGGATTACCCAATTTGAAGGGGTATTTCAGAGCTACACAGTTAAGGATCCTATACATAGCACAAGCAAAAACCTATAATTCAAAGTGGAAAGGGATTATGATCAAATGTGGTGGGGAGGCCTCACAAAACAAGGGAAGACTGGGATTTTGGATGCAGATGCTTAAGGAAAATAACAATAACAGTACACAATATTATATTCATAAAGTAGCAGATAGTATTCTAAGAACTAAGCCAAGACAGGACTGGAGAAAGGAGATTCTGCCAATAGAGATGACTGCAATTAAGGATACAGACAATAGGCAAGAGGGGGCTGGAATTTATTAGAGAAAACTGGCAAAGGACCCAAGGTATTGGAAGCAAATAATTAGAGAGGGAAGGGTAATAAAATGGGAAAGGCCAAGAATTTACGTGGGCTGCTGTTTAGAGTGCCTTCCCTGTAAAGGACATATATCTGAGTATAGGCAAAAATAATGAAATAGTGGGATCCTAAGTGAAAGACCAGCACTGGTAGAGTTTTTTAGTAGAATTTAGAATGGAAGCTGCTGTTAAAAAAGAATAATTAGTAGACCATATACAATACAGACTAGAAAGGATTTGGCAGTGAGATATGATAAGCAATTCACAAAGGAACAATGGGGGATAGATATATGTCTCCCAAACATGCAACAAAGTCTAAAAGATTTAATAGATTTGCTTGGAAGTATTTACATAAGTATTTTTTATACCCCAAGTATACTTCTATTCCATCTATGCTCATTTGTAGTGGGCATCCACTGACACAGGATGATGATGAACTTCTCCCGATTTTGGGAAGCACCCTTCAGGCAGTATTTTTTATACCCCAAGTAGACTCCAAATAATTTTTCCTAAGGTAGACAGCAAATGTTGGAGGTGTGATGGGGAAAAAAGAGGTAACTGGGAAAATTTTCTAGGAGTGTAATGAGTAGGCAGACTTTAAAGATTCCCTGAAGACTAGTCTGTCAGAGTTACTGGGTGAGCAAATTGGTGTAACTCAGGAACATTTTCTTTTGAGTTATGATACAGAATCAGAGTTGCCTAAACATAGTAAGGCCTTGATGTGTGTAATTGTGGTGGCTTCCAAAAAAGCAGTCACTAGAAAATGGAAATCAAAGTAGTGAATATAATAACAAGTGAAACTGGGATCTTTAGAAAAAGGTAGGAGCAAATTATATAGAAAAAATGGGCAATGTGGCAACAATACATGCAAAGGAAGAATGAGGTTTAAAAGAAGGCAGAGTTTGAATGAGCTATGTAATGTCTGACTGACAATGACTGGATAGATTATAAGTGATGTATAATGTTTGCAACTAAAATTATGTCAATATGGTTTGTTTGCATACATGATAAAATAATAGAGATGTTTCTTGTTAAAAAAAGGAGGTAAAAAGATGGTGTTAAGTAAAGCTAATTAAGTAGTATACCTTTTATTTTTTTTTTCTTTAGATATAAATCTATCCAGTACATAATGGAATATATAGTTTCAGATAATTTCATTCACACTCTATTTTATGACTGGAAGTCAGAAGAAATATTTACCTTCATCTGTTGTGGCTAATAGACTACAGTGTTATCATTATCTACTCTTAAAGGCACATAGGTTCATAGGTTCATAGGGTCATAGGTTCATAGGTTCATAGGGTAATAGGTTCATAGGTTCATACTAGGCTATCTGCCCTAGGGCATTTATAAGCCTAGCCAGAGTGTGTTTGGCTTTCACCACCCATTTTAAATTAATTTTGCTATGCCCTTTTTCGAGGTTAGTATACTGTGCCTCTGTCTAACAGTGACACAGAAGTGATACCCGGGGTAAACCTACGATCTCCCATCCACTCATCAAGATTCCTCTTGAAGAGAGTCAATGAGGGACTCTGCCTAACCTGGACTGGGATTTTATTCCAGAGTGAAGGGAGCCTCTGGGTTATGAATCTGTCCCTCCAGCATGTCCTATTTATTTCAGTGCTGAGGTTCAAGTCTCTCGAGCGTAGCTCGATGGGATTTGGATTTTCTGAGGTGCAGCATGTCCATTAATTCCGGGTTGGACATGGCTTTATACATCAGGCACAGATCGCCTCTGAACAGGTGGTATGCCACTGAGTAGAGCTGGAGTTTCTTTAACCGGGCAGCATATGGCATCTGTTTGAGCCCTTTGATCCTCTTGGTGAGGTACTTTTGGGGTCTTTCCAGTTGCTGCAGGTGTCTGGTAAGGTACATCCCAAAAGGGCATTGTACTCAATTATGGGCCTGATGAGGGATGAGTAAAGAGGCACGATGACCTCCCTGATCTAGATGTGAATCCCTTCATGATTAGGTGGGCTATATAAAATGTTTTTCTAACCACTTTGGCCACGTGGTTGTCAAATGAGAGATTGCTATCAACTTGGGTCCCCAGCTCCCTAATTACTTCTTCTGTACTTAATGGATTACCACCTATGTGGTAATTTGTGGGCACTTTGTTTTGCCAAAGGGGATGACTATACACTTTTGGCATTTAGCTTGAGGCCATGGCTCTGGCACCAGTTGTCTGTTTCTATGAGGCCCTTTTGGAGGATGCTTGTGTTGGCTGGAGAGTCGATTATGGCGCCCAGTTTGCAGTCATCTGTGAACTTGGTCAGCCACAGTCCTTCCGTGTTGGCCTGTACCTCCGAGAAATATATACCGAACAAGAGAGGTCCCAGGACTGAGCCTTGTGGGACACCACTTGTTACTGGTTTGGAGTCTGACATGGCTCCAGCAATTCTAACCATGTGGGTTCTGTCCTTGAGCCAGTTTGCAATCCATCTAGTGACATAGGGGTTTATATTTAAGCTGGTGAGCTTATCTATAATGCCCGACAGGGACATTTCTCTAGCTTTTTGCATTCCAGTGATCCTACATCATCATTATAGTCATAGAAATTTCAGTGTAATTTCTTACCATCACTTAGATTTATTAAGATTAATATTTCATTCCTTTGGGGATTGTATTCCATGTACTGTCATAAGGCTGTTCTTTAAATAATTCCATCTATGCTCATTGGTAGTAGGCATCCACTGGCACAGGATGATGATGAACTTTTCCCGATTTTGGGAAGCACCCTTCAGGCAGAATTTTTCTGTTTTTCTTTTTATTTGTGTACTTGTTAATTAAATAAGTAGATCAATTAATTGTCTACTATTTCCAGCCATAACCTGAGCATTAAAGATAAGAGGAAACGCAGTATAGGAGAACAATGGTGTCTGCATGGCTTTTCATCAAGAGTTCCATTTTCCTTCTGCACAGCAAAAGCATGATGTAACTGAAGTGGTGTTCTTCCAACCATGCCAAGTGAGAATACGAGTGGGTATGCCCTCCTTGGACTGGTATCCAGTTCAGGAATAGGCCGCCTGCCTTGAGCCCTGTGAATGCAAGCATAGGCATTGGCTCCCTGTGACCCTAAAATGAATTAAACAGAAAATTAGGGAAGGAATATAGAGATGAATTTAGAGCAGCAAATAAACTAATATCTTTTTGTGGCAAACCAGAATTCAGAAAGAATTCCAACGCAGATACAGGTAGAATATTGAAACTCTGTATACGGTAGATAAAGACTGGAAGTCAAGATCATAATTCCAGGATCTGGAGCTGTGTAAGTCTGTGGAACCGAGCTGCCATGTTGGCATATAGTTAATTCTGGCTTTATCCTTTATCTTTTAACTTTATTTTCCTTCAGTACTTTAGAAGCTTTGATTTTTATTTTTGTTTACCTGTTTTCATCTTTTTTACATCAACAGTTTATTTCTGGCTGTATGTTGAGTTTGTCTACCTGGTATATTGCAGTTACATGATAGATTTATGCTTGCTTGGCTACTTTGTCATATGAATGAACCCTGTATTTTTTACCATAGCATGCATTCCCTCTGACTTTATGCTTATAGCATGATTATATGCTTCATTAATACTAATCAGATGAGCAACTTACTGAAGAGACATAAAGTGTCTCTTTTTTAAAAGTAACCCATTTCTTTTTTTTTTTTTCTTTATTAATTTATTACATTTGTTAGCCACCTAGGTGGACCGGTCCTCAGATCCTTTCCAACCACATCCTGAGTCCATGCAACCATTGTAATTACAATGTAATACAGAACAGTGGAACAAACAGCAAAGCATTACAGAATTCTACGGTGATGATCATATGACAATTAATACGTTTTAGATATGTACAAATTAAACAGGTTACAATGCATATATTCACACTCTAAGCATTTGCTATACATGAGAACTACAGAAGAGACTTTACAAATAAAGCCTGACAACATTTTAGACACTGTAATTACACACTGTACACGTAGAAAGCTATTTAATATTTATGATTTGACTGATAACACAGTTTGAGGGAATACAATTACACTGCTTCAAAAACATCACATGCTTTTAATAGTATACAAGGTTTTTTGGCAATAGCAAAAAGGGTTGTCTGACAAATTTAGTATGTATCTGAGGTAGTATTGTGAAAACAGTTGCATTCAGATTAATTTTGTAAATGTTATTTAAGAGTTTTTTTTAATGCTCAAATGGTTTTGACATTTGTATATGTGATTGCTGTAGTGGTGCAGAGGTAGCATTGTCGCTGCACAGCAAGAGGTTCTCCTGTTCGATTCTCAGCTGGAGCACCTTCTGTGTGGAGTCTGCATGTCCTCCCTGTGGTCGAGTGGTGTTCAAAAGACATGCATGAATGGGCATGCCTTCGTTGATGGTTGGGCGTCGGGCTGGCACCTCAGCACTGTAAAATATCTGCCAATCATTAGCGGACCAGAGTTCCGCTGTGGCGACCCCTAACCAGGAAAAGCCGGAAGAAGAACAACAACAACATATAACTGACCTCATTCTGAATAAATCTTGTTCACCTATGGCTTGTTTGAATCTAGGTCTGTTGAACATTAATTGAACTGTCTTGGCTATTCCTGAAACAGTAGTTTTGATTTCTGATCTAAGTAATCTTTTTAATGGTGGGCATTAACCTTGTGTAATAATTTTAAATACAAAGGTGTTTAGAAGGCATGTGGATCTGCTTCTAATTGGCAACCAACGGCCTTTTCATGCACTTCTATATCTATGCAAAAATTCAAGACTTTTTCTGTGAAACACCCTCCTTTCTGCTAAAAAAAAAAAAAGAATCTTGACTACTACTGAAACATCCTGAGTTTTTAGTTTAGTTACACAGGTACATTTCAGCAGGGGACTCAGTGGAGTGTACTACTGCTATGTTGTTTAGGGCCACTGTATTCTTTGCTGAAGGCTTATAGTAGCTTGCTGTTCTACTTGTTACTGTATGTTGTCTGTCGTCTTATAATGGTAGTGAGAGCAAAGTGTCCTACCACAGAACTCATGCTTACACCCTTAAACAATATTTATAATATTACTGGCTGGCCTTTTCTTCTTTCAGGTAATTAGTTATACTCATGCTGCTGCATTCTCATTCAAATTTAGTTTGTTACACTCATCTCTGCAAACTTTGCTGCACTCATTTTATTTACTATGAGACTAACTTTCTGTGGAAAGCTCACCTGTAGATTTGTAGTGTTTTGCAGTACTTTACTCCTTCTAAACAGCTCTAGTATACCTGCATTCTGGAGTAGCATATCCCTTGTGCTTCCAAAGCATGTGTTAGACTAATGTTCCTATTACATAAAAGTGTTTCATTGACAGCATAACAGAAAGACTCCTGCTTATGTCTGAGCTGTTACCCATTTTACTTCCTTCCTGGCCTCGATTCCCCAGCCAATGTCATTATATTCATAGTAACTGCTCTCCACCCAGAACTCCACCTACTTCCCAATCCTCTTAAAGGCATACACATAAATACACACATAATGTGAGAATAAGAATATACACACAATTCCCAAACCATCAGTCGGCAATGAGACACTTTAACTTTCCTTCTTCTCTTCTCATATACTTGCTAACTAATCACAATGATCACAACTTGCACCACCCACCTCAATCAGGTCTTTACTTGTACTCCTCCTGTATTCATGCCCCAGTGTTTGTTTGCTCCTGTTTCTGTCACATATCTCTCTATATAGCTACATACCATGCTTCTCTTAAATATTATTGCATTTTTACTCTTCCTGCTTTATCACCTTACAAGTTACCATATATCACCCATAGGTTCATAGGCACATACTAAGCTAGCTGCACTTGAAGGCCATTTTAAGCCTACCCAATTTCCCTCATAGGTGAGAATCAAACCCTGTACTTTGTGTCTTTCAGGTAAACACCTTAACCATTATTTCAACTCTCAACCCACAGTCTTGTAAACATTTCTCCCACTATATGCTTCGCCTCTAACCATTCAAATCACCCCACTTCACCACTAATCACTTCCGGTATATACAAAGACTCACCTAATCTTTACTTCACATTCAAATTAGGAAACCATCACCCTTACCACACCAAAATAAAACTAACTGCTAAAGTTAAACAAAAACAAGCTTATCAAACATATCCTTTTTCGCTCTCTTACCACTATCTGGGCATATTCATCTCATTCCCAGCCCCTCCTTCCTTCCAGACTCCCCAGTAGCCTCCAAACTTAATCCCAATACAAACCCTCCTCCTACCTAGCCCATCCATTTCCTTCCAAAACAAGGGCCACACCACCATCACCAAAAGAATTGAAACCCAACCCACCTATCCCAAACTCACCCAAACAGCCTACATTATTTTGATTAAATACTTTTAGTATCTATAATAACATTTCAGAACTCCATGCTTTAATATCCCACAATACACGAGATATTCTTTCCATAACTGAAATGTGGCTAAACCTCCATATACTTGATTCTGAAATATCACTCCCTGGTTATAACATCATCAGGGCAGACAAACTTAAAAAAAGGTAGTGAAGTAGCTTCACTATACCCTGTCTATCTTGAAATCATACCCTGCAATAAGCCTATTCCCAAATTCCACAATGCTGAACTCCTCATCTCCCCTTTTAAACTAAACAACCATAAGCAACTATTTATTACAGTACTCTGTATTCCCACAGGTAATCATGCTACAACCATGGAAAACACCCTAAACTGACTCTCATATACAATTTCTAATGAAAAAATAATCCTAAATTATGTTAATTTCAATTTGCAGATTATCTCTATAAAATGTCCATCAACTAGCCTAAACTTATTTGGACCGACTCAACTCATTTCCTTCTATGCATGTTATAAATATCCAGAAAACAGTAGTTCAATTCTCAACTAGATAGTGGTGTCTAATTCCACTAAGTAAGTCTCCAGTGTCACCATCTCTGATTCCCTCAGTGATCACCTTCATGTATGTGCAAAAAGAATCGATGCCCATCATGTCAACCAACACTTCCTTAGAATTTCCTGTAATCCAATTTTAATCCTGACACATTTAACAGAAATATAAGCTCCTTTAACTGGCCTAACCTGAAAAATATTCCACTTGCCAAAGTTATACACAAATTTAACTCACTTTCCTGAAAACCCTTAATAGTCTGGCCCAAACTAGAACAAAAACAATAAAGAATAACCATACTTCTTGGTTAGCCAATCAAAGCAGGCATCTAATATATGAGAGAGATACAGCTTGGAAAGAATATTTAAAATATACCTCTAACAAAAACCTACAACACTTTAAAGAACTACATAACCTTACTACAAGACAGATTATTGCAGTCAAAAAAATCTACTTTAGTAACCCCTTACTAATTCTGGTCTTCTGTTAATAATATACTCCACCCTGGAACATCCACCACTCCTAATCCTGCCCCAGACAACACTCCCACCAAAACAGCTGCTCAGTTTAACATACATTTTATAGAAAACATTAAAACGATTACTAAAGATTTTCCTCCCAATGATCCTAACATGCCCTCTCCTCAGACAGCAAACACCCCTTATTCACCCTGAAACTCATCCCAACCTCCTACATCAAATCAATATTTCTTAATTTGAAACCCTGTTCTCTTTCAGTAGATAATCTCCCAGCAGAACACCTCAACCTGGTTGGCAGTTCCATATCCTGTGTCTCGTCTAATTAACAGATCTATCAAGAAATCATACATTCCTTCTCTATGGAGAAAATTCTTCATCATCCCTGTTCATAAAGGAGGAGCCTCATCTGATATAAACAATTTCATACCTATAACCATATTATTCCCTTTGTCAAAAATTCTGGTGAACTGCATTTACAAGCAAATTCTTCAATATATTCTTCAGGAAATGTTCCTGACCCCCATACAGCATGGTTTTAGACTTGCCTATAGCACTACCACAGCCTTATCAACTTTCACAGATACTATTAACAAAGCCAGAAACAAAGACAAACGTGTTTCTTCTGTATTCCCTGATCTCACTAAAGCTTTTGATCTAGTCCTACCAAAAACTCCACTACTAACTGTCTTCTCCCAGGCTATCACAACCCTCACAACTATGGTTTCACAACTACTTAACCAAAAGATACTATGTTAAATGGCTCTCCACCTTTTCGGTCTTCCTTCCTGTCAATACTGGAGTGCCACAGGGTTCCATTCTCAGCCCTCTGCTCTTTAATATAATCACTAACAATTTACATAAATCCTCTCAGCAAGTTTCCCTCTTTCAATACACTAATGACTCTATCATAATATGCATTTCTGACAACCTAGAACATCTTCAGAGAATTACTCAAGAAAATTATAACTCTCTTGAAACTTGGCTACAAGATTATCATCTGCTACTAAATCCCATAAAAATTAAATTACTGCTAATTTTTAAAAACACTGTCGGTGTTTCTTATGGTTCCCCACAGTTCACTTCATATATCCATTCAATTAAATCCACAAAATGCATGTATTCTCAAAGGCCCATTCATAAGTGAAGATTAAAAACACATCTTAATGAGCAAAAAGTCATAATATATATACACACATATACATCCAATAAGTGATTTTGTCTCAATAGTTTGAAACTTCATCAGATACTATTACATAATACACAGGAAATTTTATGGCAAAGAGCAATCACATGACCACCTTCTGCAATTACATCACTTCCCCAGACACACACACCCCCAGCACTTGGTGTTCCCAGGTGGTGGCCCATCCAAATACTAAAGGCCAACCCTGCTTAGCGTCCAAAAAAGCTCCATTTTATATAATGTGATATCTAATGTGAACTAGTGTTTATTATATATTTTGACACCTATAAAATATATATAACCCACACAAAAATATATATAATGGAATTAATTTAAGGTAAATTCAAATTTCAAAAACTTAAATGCATGTTGAAAAATTCCAACAATAATATAATATAATAACAAATCACCAAATAATAGCAAAGAGACAGTTTTTATTAGGTCAAAGCAAATAGAAAATTTTTTCAGATATAAATAAAATATTTTAAAATATTAAAAACTTTTTACAAAGGTGTATGCAATGGAAATAATTATATTTTAGACCTTTTAATTTTAATATGCAAGATATAAATAGGTGTCAGTATGCATTTAAGTTCTTAGAATTTGAATTTATTTATTTTAAATGAATTCAATTATATATTTTTTGTGAGGATTTTATCTATTTTATAGGTGTCAAAATATATAACAAGCACTATTTCACATTGTCGCCTCACAGTAAGACGTTGTCCCATTCGATTCTCAGCTAGACCGTCTTCTGTGTGGAGACAGGCATGAATGGGCATACCTTCGTTGAAGGTTGTGCATCAGCGCCGGCAACTCAGCACGTAAAAATCTACTGCCAATCATTAGCGGACCGGAGTTCCACTGTGGCGACCCCCTAAACGGGAAAAGCCAAAAGACACAACAACAACTATTTCACATTAGATATCGCATTATATGAAATGGAGTTTTTTTGGAAGCTAAGCAAGGTTGGCCTTGGTTAGCACTTGGATAGAAGACCTCATGGGAACACCAAGTGCTGGGGGGGGGGTGTCTGGGGGAAGTGATGTCATTGCAGAAGGTGGTCATGTGATTTTTCTTTGCTATAAAACTTCCTGTGAAGTATGTAATAGTATCTGATGGTTTCAAACTGTTGAGACGAAAGCGCTTATTGGACATGTGTATGTGTGTGTGTGTGTGTGTGTGTGTGTGTGTGTGTGTGTGTGTGTGTGTGTATATCTATCTATCTATCTATCTATATATATATATATATATATATATATATATATATATATATATATAACTTTTTTGCTCATTAAAGTGCATTTTTTATCTTCGCCTATGAATTCACCTTTGAGAATACATGCATTTTGTAGATTTAATTGAATGGATATATGGAGTGAACTGTTGGGAACCACAAGGAACATAAAGAGTGTTTTTATTTTGTTGATTTACGTGGTGGTGTTGGTGAGAAGGCACTTCTAATTTTTCCAAAGTTTCATTTCCATGAAAAAACAATTTTAAAATGTCTTTCTTAAATAGTACAGTGATTGATGTTACTTCAGATACAAAACTATTTAACATGACAATCGACGTCAACCTTAAATTCAATTTACATATCCACAACATCATCAAGAAAACCCGTCAGAAACTAGCCACACTACACAGAGAAAAGACATTCCTTACAGACTATGCAAGGTAACTCTAGCTATCATTTACCTGTTACACTCTCTCCTATATGGATCCCCTAACATGACCAACCTACAAGTCTCAAATAGTAATAAACCTGAACAGCGCCATAACAAAGTCACCAGATTTCCTTGCAACAAACCTTACCACACCCTCCACTATTTAGCACTAAAAACACTTAAGTGGTTCGAGCTTCCTCATCACCTATCTTATACCCAGTTCACCTTAGCCCATACAATCATCCATACTCCATTCACCTGCCCAGCAATTATACCTCTATTCCAATACTATCTTCCAAATGGTTCCCTTCAGTCAAATAATAAACAACTGCTTACCATCTACAAACCACAAAGTGCTGTTGGGGTCAGTCTTTATTCCAATAGTGTAGCTAGAACATAGAATACAATTCCTATGTCAATCAGGTCTATCACAAACCTTCATCTTTTCAAACCATTATTAAAAGACTTGCACTCTGTCTCCTAGCTTTGTCCCTGTTCTTCATCTGGGACATAGCTTTCTAGTACCTTTCATTAGCTTTCTTACACCTCCCTTTTCAGCACTGAATCACTTAAGCTGCTTAACCCCTTCTAATACCTCACTTAATTGTAATTCTTAAACTACTGTACCTGCCTCTAATTAGCACAGCCAAATTACTATTCCATCACTACTACTCTGTTAACACCTTTAATACCTCACTCTGTTATATTTCTTATATTACTCCTACCTATTTTATGCACCATTCTTTGGTCTATAAAATTTCAATACAAGGCTTGTAAATTCAATGCTTTTAAATATCAGTACAGGCTTTATTATACTGACTATTATGCTATGTATTCACTGAAACTGCCTTATAAAATTTATTGTAAATATTAACTGCATTAAATATGATACCTTGGAGCTTTTCTCCCCGGGCCTCCACTGAGAAAGGGCACTTGTGCCTAGCAAAACTTTCCTTGTATATAAATGCTAATAAATAAATAGCACAGTGGTAGCTGTTTGTACCTGCCAGTAAATGCAATCCTGAGTTTGTTTGCCACCAGGGATTTTATCATTCGCTTTCCTTATTTTATAAAACTGGTGAGAGTAAAGTTATACCTATATAATGAAGCACTATTGCACATTTTTCCACCTTATGGGTATGTCTAATTCTGCCAAGGGATACTGAGCAGTTATTAAAGGACTTTGCAAAGTTTTAAGATGCATAATTGCTTTTCTTTATATACTGCCAGTAGTGCCAAGCAAGTTTTCTTCTTCTTTCATTAAGAATACTTTCTATATGGAGTTTTGTTTAATCGCGTATAAAATCCGATAAAATTATCTCAGTTTGCAGAAAATCTCTGTTCTGGTGGATACACATCGAAGAGATTTTTCTAGGATGTTCTTTTGTTCTTCCACTCCTGAATGCCACATTGACCACGGATGCCAACCAGTTGGGTGGTGGGGGCATTAAATGGGATGGACTTTTCATGGCACATGGTTCTCAGAAGAAACCAATTTGCTTATATATGTCCTAGACATCAGAGTGGTACTTTTAGCACTGCATGCCCCTCAGAGAGCTCTTCTTCTAGGGACAATTGCTATTCAAATGGACAACATGTCAGTAATCTGGTACATCAACAAACAGGGGTGAACCAGATCATACCGCTTGTGCTGAGATGCAATGAGTGTTTAGTAGTGGGTGATCTCCACCATCCGCTTTTTTGTAGAACACACATACTGGGGAATTCTAACATCTTAGCAGACAGGCTCAGCAAAACATTCTGATGCCTCATGAGTGGTCTGTCAATCAATCAGTGGCAAATATGATCTTCCACAAATCGGGTTAATTGTGCTGCGATCTATTTGCTTCTCCCCTCAATAACAAATATAGCAGGTTCTTTGACCTAATTTCCCCTTGGGGAAATTCATTGAGAGATGCTCTAGGCCATGTTTGGACCTCTGTCATCCTTTATGTGTACCCTCCCCTGCCTCTAATCTAAAACTTTCTTCTTTGTTTGAAGTAATCATCATTGCCCCCTACTAGCGTCAGGAAGTATGGTTTCCCTTCCTATGGTCTTACCTAGTATGGCCACCTTGTTCACTGGATCCCAGTCCAGATCTCCTGTCACTCCCATCAGGAATGATTCATCCAGACATTACAGGCTTCAAACTGACTGCATGGTTTCTCCAATTTGTATGATGGCTAGACATCCCAGGCTTTCTTCTCCAGTCCACTAGACTCTTTTTTCATCCCACAAACCTTCAACTAGGAAGATTTATAAGAGTAAATGAAGAGGTTTTCTTTTTGAGCTCATCAGAGGGAGTTGAATCCTTTCACAGCTCCTCTCCCAACTGTCTTAGATTTGCTTGCCTCCATCTTTCAAAGCAGAGCAAGCTTCTCCACCATCAAAGTTCAGTTAGCAGCCATCGCCAACTATCACATTGGAGATAATGCATCTCCTATAGCTTCATTTAAGTTATGTAAGGCTTTTCTAAAAGTTACCTTTTTACATAGACCTCCAATTTGAGATCCCACTCCACCTTTGGACCTGACTTTGGTATTATAGACCTTGGTACATTCACCTTTTGAGACTTCAGCTGAAGTTGACCTTAAGTTTCTATCTTGGAAAATGGTCTTTTTGATCGCTATCACTTCATCAAGATGAGTATATGAACTCCAAGTTCTCTCTTTAAAACCACCTCATTTGGTTTTTCATAAAGACAAAATTACCTTATGCACTAATCCTTATTTTCTACCAAAAGTGGGCTCTGAATCAAACATCAATTAACAGTTTGCTTTCCCAAATTGGACAATAAAGGAGAATACACCCTCCATCTTTTAGATCTCCATAAGCAACTTCATTTTTACCCTCACACGACTAAGGAATTTAGAAAACAAATTATCAAATTTTTGTCTCCTTTTCAAATAATAAAATGGGAAGACCAGTCTCAAAAACTGCACTAGCCAAATGGATAACAGATTGTATTTCTTACTTTTATTCCTTGTCAGACTTAACCTTGCCAAGACAACCAAAAGCTCACTCAACTAGGTCTATGGCTACATCAGCTACTTTTTGCGCAAGAGCCTTCATTGATGATATTTGTGCAGCTGCCACATTGTCTAATGCTCATACATTTACTTCTTATTACAAATTGTTTATCATCTCCAGAAACAGAGCAGCATTCGGTTCTGCAGTTCTCTGGAACATGCTTCCATGAGGACCTCCTGAGGTAACTGTAGCTGGGTGCTCTGTCCCATTCATTGAGGAATGAATGAAAATGACAGCATCAGAAATTAAAGTTATGTACTCACCACAACTATGCATCTGTGTTGTCCATTATCACTCTTCCTCAACTTCCCTACCAACTTCCCCCATCCATGTCTTTGGTTGAGACCTATCAGAATTGTTATTAGGAACCATAATTCCTGTTTGAGATCCTGATCTTTCAGGTATCACCTTTCTTCTGTCATTGCAATGTTCAGATGCCTTGTTGTGATAGTGTATAATAACAGCAACTCGATCGGAGATAATACAGTGTTTAGGGACATTATGAGTAAGGGAGGAGCTCAAGAGTCAGATCCTAGAATCAGCTCCAAACCCATTAGTTGAGGAAGAATGAAAATGACAACACAGATGCATAGTTATGGTGAGTAAATAACTTTTATTTAATTCACAGGAATTTATTATGAAAACATGGTCAGAAATGGAACAGTACAATACTTCTCTGGACTACACTGTTTCATTTCTATGTTTTCTTAAGAATTTTAGGTAACTCAACATTTTTTGTCAATTCCATAGTAAAGCATCACAAGATATGCAGAGTGATGGAGCTATACCTCTCAACTGTTCAGATTTTCACAGAATGTCCAGATTTTTACCTCATATTTTTGGTCTGTTCCTCATAAAATCTGTGGTTTTCTGGCAAATTGCTGTGATGATCCGAGGACTTAAGTGAATAAATAATGACATACATTTGAGTTTCAGACTTCAGATCCTTCAGAAAATGTATGTTACTACAATCCCTGTTACTCTGGCAACTTTCTACATTTTTAAGAGCAATACTTAAACTCCATCCCTATTTGTGGGCTTTTGCCCCCTCGTTTTGTCTGGCTTTGTCCAGATTTCTTGCAGTAAGAAGTTGAGAGGTATGGATGGAGCCCTTAGTGCGACCCAGGTGTCTGCAGTTCAAATAGTGGGCCCAGTACTGGAGGATCCAGTCAGGGAGGGAGATGAAGGAAACAGATCCGTTACAATCCATAAAGCCAATGGATGGAAGGACTTATCCGAATAAAGCTCCTTTGAGGAATATTAATGAAGAAGAGACATTCTTTGAAACTTATTTTATTAATTTGTTATAACTCTTTAAATCACTTCTCAAAGGGCCTATTTCCATCAAGGACTCAAATACTTTTGGTGACCTTCTCTGTTCTCAAGCTAATCTTTTTATGTTATATAACATTACATTTCAATGCAATATCTCGTATTGGTTTTCAGAGGCCAGATTATGGCTGAAAAGGAAATAGAAGCCAGTCTACCTAGTTGGTTAACAAATAAATAAGTAAATAAATAAATACAGTGTTGTAAATAAGAAAACTTCTTTAATACTAGAAACCTTACGCCTGATTCTCTCTTCTAAAGCTATATATTTATCTTGCTTCTTAGCTGAATTCAGAGAGATGACCATGCAATATTTCATCTGTTAAATATCCATTTACTCAGTAATGTCTTATGAACTGAGCCTGCAGTTTAGAGGTATTCACAGCTGAAGTAGCATCAGTATATTCAAAAGACCCCATATATAATCCAACGCAAGTCACTCTTTTCTTCACTTCAGCTAGGAATAATTACTGAATCTACTTCTTACTGACTCTCATATCAGTTCTTTTTTTATGAAGTCATTCTTGAATTAAAAAAGGAAAATTAACAAAAGTCAGACCAGAGGGATAGAAGAATAAAGCTCTCACTAGAACGCTGGTGAACTAAGTTTGATTATCAGCTTGGGCACAGAGCTGGCATGAAAGATGCCCATTCTTGGGGAAGGAGGCCAGAGACAGTTATGGCCTGTAGCAGTCCTTTGGAGGAAGAAGGCAGGCCCACAACTAATAGGGGTGCATCTGTGGCACACCAGCATGCTTAATGGGAGTAGACTTACATGAACAGCTTAAAGGTAAAAATGTTTGGGTACGAGCAATTGCATGGGGGAAGGCTCCCACATTTGACTCTCCTTTATACTACAGTAATAGGAAATTAAACCCTTGTGATCTAGCTAATAGCTGTGAAAATATTCCCACATTCCAAAGTGTAGCATACATTCTGGGTACACATTCAAGGACACATACACATTTTCTGTAACCATCTATAACCAATATATTAGATACTATTTAGCTTGAAAGAACAATATAGACTGATTTTTAGCATCATAAGAACCATGTTATACAATATAACTCTATGGGTAATCCAAATGTTTGTAAGATAACCTATGGAAACTGTTGAACTAGAACTACACTGAGGTAGTAACCTAGGAGAAAAAGGGTGGAGGTGCTAGTTGTAAATGTTTGAATTTCACTGGATTTCTGGTGTGCATCTGGACCATATGTGAAAAGCCCTGTAACTCTGTTAAATGTAAGAAAATACCACTGTTGTTGGTGGAACGTGATGCAGAGAAAGCATTTGACAGAGTAAGCTGGGAGCTTATGCACAGGGCAATGGAAGCATTTCCATTCCCTGATAAAATTATAAGGTTGATTAGGAAGATATATGAGTGATCAGAGGTGAAAATTAAAGTGCATGGGTTCCTCTCTGATGATATCTGTTTGAGCAGAGGAACCAGACAGTGGAGCCATCTTTCTCCTTTATTATTTGCATTATATTTAGAACCATTGGCAAAGAAACTAAAGGACTCAGAAATTCTAGGATATAATTGATATGATAGTCAAAAAAGTTGGCTCTATTTACAGATGATATTATTTTACAACTGATACAACCAGAAAAAGACATTTCAATGTTGTGAAACATTCTGAGGCAGTTTCATGTCTTTTTGAGATATAAAATTAAGGAAGCTGAAACAAAGGCAATATCTGTAAATTGTGTACCCACATATGAATTGGTTCAGCAATATCCATATTTATGGGAGAATGATAAAATGAAGTACTTAGGAGTATGGATTAGAAAGGATTCTGGTGTGACAGCTAAGGATATGTGGGAAGCGGGTCTATATTATTCCAGCGAAAGTGCATATGTGCGACTGCATTAGAGTCGACACATAATGCATGAATGCTGGAAATCGCGGACACAAAATTGAATTTTTTCCGAGGGAAAAAATTAATGCGGCCGTTCGTGAAAAAATAAATAAATTAAAAGCATAAATAGGTGGGGGGCTTCACCCCCCACACCACCCAACATGGGGACTGTGCCCCCCACACCCACCCTAACTAAATATACCAACTCAAAGCTCGCACAATAGCAACAGAAAAGGCAACTCCAGGTAGTTGGCCAACTACTTCCTTGCCCTATGACAAATACATCGAAACACTCAAATGCATTTCAATGTATTTGTGTCACTCTTTTCGCATTCACACACTGCAACTTTCGCTGGAATAATATAGACCCATGGGAAGAGACTAAACAAAAGATAATACAAAAATTGGGTAATTGAAAGCTGTGCTATATGGATATAGATAGCAAGATGCAAGTAGTTAAAATGTTTTTGGTCCCTTTAGTTTTATACACAGGTCAGGCATATTTTTATCCACCAAAAGAGAAGTTGTGGATAGACATTAATAAAGAGCAGAAGGATTTTATTTTGGAGGGGAAGATGGCAAGAGTCAAGCGGGATAAGATGATTCTTTCAAAAGAACAAGGCAGTTTGGGATTATCCAATTTGAATGGGGTATTGCAGAGCTATACGATTAAGGCTCCTATATATAGCACAACCAGAACTCTATAATTCAAAGTGGAAAGGGATTATGATGAAACAGGGGGGAAGCTCAAGAAACAAGGAAAGACTGGGATATTTAATGCAGATCCCAAAGGAGATTAACAATAACCATACAGAATATTATATTCATAAAGTAGCAGAAAGTATTCTAAGAACTAAACCAACACAGTACTGGAGAAAGGAGATTCTGCCAATAAGGATGACTGCAATTAGGGATACAGACAATAGGCAAGAGGGGGATGGAATGTATTGGAGAAAACTGGCAAAAGAACCCAAGTATTGGGAGCAAATAATTAGAGAGGGAAAGGTAATAGAATGGGAAGAGGCCAATAATTTATTTGGACTGCCTTTCCTATCAAGGACTGATATCAGAGTATAGGCAAAAAGAAATAAATGGGGAGGGGGTCCTAAGTGAAAGACCAGCACCGGTAGAGTTTTTAGTAGAATTTAGAACAGAAGCTGCTGTTAAAAAAGGAGTAATTAGTAGAGCATATAAAATATTGCATGATAACTATAAGTATCAGTCAGAAGGAGGTTAGAATGGATTGGGAAGAGAGATTGGATAAACAATTCATAAAGGAAGAATGTGGGATATATGTATGTCTCCCAAACATGCAACAAAGTCTAAAAGATTTAGGATTTTTGCTTGGAAGTGTTTATATAAGTATTTTTATACCCCAAGTAGACTCCAAAGAAATTTTCCTCAGGTAGACAGCAAATGCTGGAGGTGTGATGGGGAAGAAAGAGATAATTGGTAACATATTTCCTGGAATGCAATGAGTTGACAGACTTTAAAGATTCTCTGCAGACTACTCTGTCAGAGATACAAAAAGCAAAGTAAAATAAACAACAACCAACCATGAACTAAAAACGAATGTTGTTGTGTCTTTTGGCTTGTCCCGGTTAGGGGTCGCCACAGCGGAACTCCGGTCCGCTAATGTTTGGTAGTGGATTTTTACGTGCCGAGTTACCATCCCTGATGCACAACCTTCAACGAAGGCATGCCCATTCATGCATGCCTCCACACAGAAGACGCTCTAACTGCAAATCGAATGCGACAGCATCTTGCTGTGGAGGCGACAACGCTACCGCAGAACTAAAAACGAATACCATTTATTAAAAAACTTAGTTCCTCAGCTAAAAGCCTTCCAACAGTAAAAACCATATGACACACATCCATTTAAATACTTAATATATCCCAATTAAATAATTAACAGATAATTATTAAATTACATATTTCCAATTACATTCTTTATTAAGACCAAGTGGTTCTAAAGTGTTATACTTTAAAATAAAGTTTCTTTTTGCAGTAGCTTGGTTTTAATATCAGCACATTCCCCTACAAATAAATCAACTTTTTCTAATATACAGCCCGTCAAACAGTCTGGCTTAGCATCATGAAATTCCTTAAAATGTATACCCAATGGGCTATCTAATTTTTTATTTTTAATGTCTCCAATGTGTTCCTGAAAACCTTTCTTAAAAGACTGACCAGTCTCCCCAATATAAAATAACTTACAAGCACATTTTAATACGTATATTACTCCTTCAGTATTACATGTCTAACTCCTGTTTGGATAGAACTTAGTACCATTAATGGCAGAAAAATATCTTACAATATGTCTACAGGGGTTCCCTTCAGAAGCTTGAAATACTGAAATCTCGAATTTCGGTATTTCGAGCCGAAGAAGCCTCCCCAATATAAAATAACTTACAAGCACATTTTAATACATATATTACTCCTTTAGTATTACATGTATAACTCCTGTTTGGATAGAACTTAGTACCATTAATGGCAGAAAAATATCTTACAATATGTGTACAGGGGTTCCCTTCAGAACCTTGAAATACTGAAATCTCAAATTTCGGTATTTCGAGCCCAAGAAGCCAATCCACATAATAGTGAAGGTTTAGAAGCATGAAATTCAAAACCTCAAACACCGGAGGTTTTGAATTTTGCACTTCTAAAGTTTCCCTGTGGTCACGTATTCAGGTAAGTGTGTGTGTTAAAGGGTCTGGGTAGGGGTTGTGTTGTGTGTCAGTGTGTTTTGTTGCTGTGATGTGTGTGTGCGAGGAGAATGTAGCTTGTGTGGTGGTGTTATGTGTGTGTTTGCATGTAGTGCGACCTCAGAGTGAGAATATTTAAGTAGGAGGGATGTGGGGGGGCAGAGCCCCCCACATGGGGGGGTGCAGAGGGGCTTGTAGTAGAGTGATTGTGTGTGTTTGTGTGGTGGATGGTGTGTGTGTGTGTGTGTGTGTGTGTGTGTGTGTGTGTGTGTGTGTGTGTGTGTGTGTGTGTGTGTGTGTGTGTGTGTGTGTGTGTGTGTGTGTGTGTGTGTGTGTATGTGTGTGTGTTTGTGTGTAGTAAAACCGCGAAATTCAAAACCTCTGGTATTCGAGTTTTTGAATTACGCGTTTTTTAGTTTTCGTTGTTTTGTGGAGTCAGCTTCTTGGGCTCGAGATACTGAAATTCGAGATTTCAGTATTTTGAGCTTCTGAAGTGAATCTGTCTACAGATGGAACATTTGTTACAAGAAAAAGTACTCATATTTGAAGGAATACTATCATATAAAACAAGATCTGTTGGAATAAAGTTATTATGTATCACCATGACTGCCAAATTTCTACCTCTTTTATATGATATATTTATGTACTTCTGAAGTATATTCACCAAACCCTTGTCTCTAAACCACATAGGCCAGTGATACTTCACTTCCTTAACCACTTGTTCAGTCAGGACATTATATGTTGTAACAAAATACATTTCTGTACCACTACCATTATTACTTTTATACTGATTACTTACACGTCTCTTCTCACAAAGAACCTTTTGAGGTATAGGAAAACGTTTATTCATAACTTTTAGCCTAGAATCCAGGACCATCTCCCTATCATATCCTCTTTTAATAAACATATCTGTCATATCTGGAATGTAATGAGTTGGCAGACTTTAAAGATTCTCTGCAGACTACCCTGTCAGAGATACTGGGTGAGGAAATTGGTGTAACTAAGAAAAATTTTTTTTGAGCTATGAAACAGAATCAGAATTGCCTAGACATAGTAAGGTCTTGCTGTGTCTAATTATGGTGACTGCCAAAAAGCTATTGCTAGAAAATGGAAATCAAAGTCTAAACCAATATAGTAACAGAGATAAAACAAGTGGAATTGGGATCTATTAGAAAAAGGGTATGAACAAAATACATAGAAAAAAATGGGAATTGTAGGAACAATACATGCAGAGGAGTAATGAGGTTTAAAAGAAGGAAGGATTTCAGTGAGCTATGTAGTATCAGGCTGACAATGACTAGATAGATTATAAGTGATGTATAATGTTTGCAACTAAAATTATGTCAATATGGTTTGTGGGGTCCCCTTCAGATCAATGAAATCCCAGATCATCGAAGACTACATTGTTGAGATGAAAATAATGAAAAACTAATTTCAGCAAAAGATCAGAGCAATGAAGATCTTTTCAGGGTAAGTAATCTGTTGGCCGACAAGGTGAACTTTGCCCTTTTCTCACCTGTAGTGTGACCTCAGAGTTGGTATATTTAGTTAGTTGGTCTGGGGGCCCAGTCCCCCACATTCAGGCATGTGGGGGGGGGGTGTAGCACACCACCACTGTGGATTAGGAATGCTGAGGTTCAGGTTTTGTGACTTTTTGGATGAGTGACTACTTACCCTGGGAAGATCTTCATTGCTCCATTTTTTCACTGAAATGGGTTTTCATTATTTTCATCTAGATGATGTGGTCTTCGATGATCTGGGATGTCGACAATCTGAAGTAGACCCGGTCTGTGATATATAATGTTTGCAACTAAAATTATGTCAGTATGGTTTGTTTCCCTTTATATAAATGTATGACTCCTATGTCATACATGATAATTTAATAAAGATGTTTCTTGTTTTAAAAAAGGAGAAAAACAAGCTGGTGTTCAGTAAAGCTAATTAAGCGGCATACCTTTTATTTTTTTCCATTTGATATAAATCTATACAGTATAAAATGGAATAGTTTCAGATAATTTCATTCGCACTCTATTTTATGACCGAAGTCACTAGAAATATTTACGTTGTTCTACTCTGGCTAATAGACTACAATGCTGTCATTATCTACTCTTAAAGGTAAATTTCTCTATCCTTTTACATTCCAATGATCCTACATCATTATAGTGATAGCAATTACAGTATAATTTCCTAACATTACTTAGATTTACTGAGATTCATATTTCATTTCTTTGGGGATTGTAGTCCGCATATTGTAATAAGGCTATCCTTTAAATAATTCCATCTATGCTCATTTGTAGTGGGCATCCACTGGCACAGGATGACAATGAACATCTCCCAGTTTTGGAAAGCACCCTTCAGGCAGAATATTTTTTTTAATCTGTACACTTTTTAATCAAAATAAGTAGAACAATTCATTTTCTACCATTTCCAGCCATAACCTGGACATTAAAGGCAAGAGGAAATGCAATATAGGTGAACAACAGTGTCTGCATAGTTTTTCATCAAGAGCTCCATCTTCCTTGTGCACAGCAAAGGTATGACATATCTGAAGTGGTGTTCTTCCAGCCATGCCATGTGAGAATAGATGAGTGGGTATGCCCTTCTTGGACTGGTACCCAGTTCAGGAATAGGCTGTCTGCCTTGAGCCCTATGAATGCAAAGGATAGGCTTTGACTCCCTGTGACCCTAAACTGCATTAAACAGAAAATTAAGGAAGGTATATATAGACGAATTTAGCACAGCAAATAAACTAAAATCTTTTTGCAGGAAACCAGAGTTTACAGAGAATATCAACACAGATACAGGTAGAATACTGAGCCTCTACACAGATAAAAACTAGAAGTCAAGATCATAACTCCAGGATCTGGAGCTGTGTAACTCTGTGGAAGAGAATCGCCATGTTGGCATATAGTTAACGCTGGCTTTATCCTTTATCTTTATTTTCTTTCAGTACTTTAGAAGCTTTCATTTTTAGTTTCTTTAAACTGTTTTCTTCTTTTTTACATCAACATTTTATTTCTGGCTATATGTTGAGTTTGTGCACCTAGTCTATTGAGTTGCATGACAGATTTATGCTTGCTTGGCTACTTTGTAACATGAAAGAACCCTTTGTTTTTTTACCATAGCATACATTCCCTCTGGCTTTATGTCTATGGCACTATTACATGTTTATATGCTCCATTAATACTTATCAGATGAACAACTTACATTAATTTATTACATTTGATAGCTGGCTAGGCCAAAATACCAGCTACAATAAAAGGTATAGAAATATTTAATAATAAATAATAAAATAGAAAACATGAGAATACTGAATATCTACTTACAATAAACAGCAGAGTTTCAATCACAGGAGATATAAAAAACAACACAGTTGGATATATTTACACAGATGCAGGAAAAACAATACTTAACTAATCTCACTATATTTTCCTGACTGACTAAAGAATTACTGTTATGCAGTTACGTTACTTACTACAGCAAGGCAAGATGAAGAGTGTTGAGTTGTTTACTACAAGTCCAAGATGAGTTGTGATGCTGTGTGAGATGCCTGCGAGAAATTTTTCCTGTCAGATTCTGAAAAACAAAGTGCTGCTGTGAGAGTTCTATCATATCTCTCACTAATATCTAAAGAATGATTTCAGTGCTGGTTATAGAATGACATCACATCTGGTCATCTGTCTGTGGTACAATGCACACCCAGAGATTTGCTAAGATCTGTTGCAGCATCTGAAAGCTATAAAACAATCTCAAAAACTTCCACCCTTCTGGAGTAGCAATTAGTTCACCCCTAAAAACAATACAGAAAGATTCTTAGTCCTGGTTTTCCAAACATTTTTATCTCTGGCTGCAAGCAGACCTAAAAGATAAAATCTTTATAGCCTAAACCAACCCATTTAATTTTCAACCTAAAATTTGCTAGACTGAGATTAACCTCTTCCCTTCCAGAATTCTCTGTTGAAACACATACATTTACTCAGCTATAATAATACTGTCAGACATACATGTATATTTCTTTTCTGTCCAGCAGACCCACTGTTGGTGTATTCTTAACACAAGGAACTTTACAAATACATTTTAACACAAGCATCTGTACAAATCCATGTGATAGTAAAATGACATAAAATGCTTTACAAAACTCCAACAAGCTATACTGGCATCTGTTGCACATGCACTGCCCTACTCTCCATGGCACAGATGGTACGACCTCATATCATCACAGCAGTAGAGTTCTTGCCTTCACTGCTGCAGTATTCTTAACATATGGGATTCCTTGCCATGGAAGCCTGACATCCAGCCAGTCTACCAAAGACCCCTGTTGCTCTAAAGTTATGCCAAACATCACCCAAACACTCATTGCATAGCGAAGGACATAAAGGTGACATTCAGGCCTACCATAGTAAGAACTGATTGCCCCAGTAGGAACACCCATCCAAAAAAACCAGGAGGTAATTTGTACATCCAGGAAGGCAAACAACTAGGAGAAAGGAGAGAGGGAGTGAATACTGCAGCAGTGAAGGCAAGGACATCTACCATTATGGTAAGATTTTACACAACTGTACTGTCTTTACATTCACTGCTGCAGTATTCTTAACATATGGGAGAGTGCCAAAGCTCAAGAAGAAGCTAGGGAAGGGGAAGTAGCAGAAGAGTCCCCTAAAAAGGCATGAAGAACAGCACTAGCAAAACCAGCTCTAGTTCTAGAGATAACATCCTATTTGTAGTGCATAGTAAAGGTATGCACAGAAGTCCAGGTAGCTGCTTCAAGAATAGAATTAGTGTCCTTAATTAGTAGCCCTTGAAAAAAGCACCAGGAGAAGCCACAACTCTAGTAGAATGAGCCTTGACTGAAAAAGGAAGGCTCTTGCCATGAAAAGTGTAAGAAAAGGAAATAGCCTTAGAAATCCAAAAATAAACAGTTTACTTGGATACAGCAAGTCCCAAAGATCCAAGATGAAAAGAAACAATTAACTGATCAGATTTTCTAATAGCCTTAGTCTTATCCAAATAAACCTTGAGTTTTCTATGCATGTCCAAAGTATGCAGCACCCTCTCACTGTCATTTTGTGGACAGAGGAAAAAGTAGACTGATTAATAGACTGATTAAGTGATAGCTCATTAACCACCTTAGGCATAAAAAAGAAGGGCTACTGCGCAAGAACACTCTGTCATCATGAAAAATCAAACAAGAAGGACAAACCATAAGGCCCTGTAACTCGCACACCCATCTGGCAGAAGTAAGAGCTAACAAAAGAACAGTCTTCCAGGAACGATGTTGTAAGGAACCTGAAGCAGCAGGCTCAAAATGATCCTGGCTCAACTTCTTCAAAACAAAATTAAGAGCCCAGGAAGGAGGGGCAGGCTTCCTGGGAGGTCTAATATTAAGGACACTTTTAAGAAATTGTTTAATCTCAAATCTAGAAGCTAAAGGAGGAGAAAAAGGCAGACAATCAAAGATAGCTTATAAGTAAGCGTTAATAGAAGAATAGGCCAAACCAGCATTGAGCAACTCACACAAATAAGACAGAATCAAAGGAATATCCACAGTAAGTGGGTCCAGGTTATGAGAGGGGCATCAAACAGAAAACCTTGTCTACTTGGATAAGTAAGATTTCCTAGTAGTAAGTTTCTTGGCCTCCTGCAGGACTTGCAGCACATTCTCCACAAAAAGGTATCTATGAGGAATCAAACTCCTATCACCCACAGTGTCATTTGAAGCATGGAAAGGTGGGGATGGATGAGAGACCCCTTGTCTTGTGAGAGTAGATCCACCCACTGAGGTAACTTGTGATGATTGCCCTGGCTAAATGCAGATGAAGAGTGGACCAGTGCTGTCACGGCCAAAAGGGAGTCACCAACAAGATTTTCAGACCATCCTGTTGAATTTTGAACAGGAGTTTTCAAATGAGAGGAAGGGGAAGGAATGCATAAAGAAACATCTCCTTCCAAGAAAATGAGAGGGCATCCACCTTCCACACCAGAGGACTTGGGACTCTGGCAAAAACAGAGGAAGTTGTCTGTTCAGAGGGGAGGCAAAAGGATCCACTTGAGAAGTAGCCCACTGGTGGATAATGTCAGAAACACATCCCTGTGAAGCATCCATTCATGGGACTGAGTTAAGGACCTGCTCAGATTGTCTGCCACAATGTCCTGACCAGAAGGAATATAAACTGACTGAAGAGTCACTTGATACTTGACAGCAAGATTCCATACCAGAAGTGCCAACCGGCAAAGAAGATAAGATCTCGTTCCTCACGGTTTGTTGATATACCACATCACTGTCTTATTATCTGTGAACACCTTGAGAGGCCCTGTAGAGAAAAGAGGATAAAAAGCCTGAAGAGCCATCATAAGATCTCTCATCTATTTGACATTGATGTGCTCCTTCTGCTGATGAGGTGGCCACACCCCTGAACTTTTACGGAACCAAATGTCACCCCTGATCCCATGTTTGAAGGCTCTGTGAACAATTCCTGACAGGGAATAGGGAGATGAAAAGGGATTCCCTGGATTCAGAGACAACTGCTGAATCCACCAGTGATGTTCTAGTCTGAGACAAGGAAGAAGATGAAGTACAAAGTCTAGAGGATGTGCATGTTGAAGCCAGACTGACTTCAGAAACCACTGAAACTTTCTCATGTGAAGTTTGGCCAGAGGGAGCATTGGAATAGTGGATGCCATGAAACCCAGAGTTCTCAGAAACTCCTTGGTGGTAATGGAAGCCAGAGGAAGAAGAGTGTGAAAGAAAGAAATGAGAGTTAAGGCCTTTGGAGGGGGCAGGGAAGCCAGCACTTGCACAGTCTGAATCATGCTACCCAGAAAAAACATGTTTCTGAGAAGGAGTAAGAGAATAAGAGAAGACTTTTTGAAATTTGTAGTGAACCCCAGACTCTGAAGAAGGGAAATGGCAAAATGAAGATTTTGCAAAAGGGTCTCTGGAGAGCATATCTGAATCAACAAGTCATCCAAGTAAGGAAATATTTGAATCTCATGAAGCCTGCAAAAAGGATTCACAGGAGAAAGGCATTTGCTGGAAATCCCTGGGGCAGTAGAAAGGCTAAATGGTAAAGCAGAGAACTGAAAATGCCAGGAAGCAACAGAGAAATGCAAAAACTTCCTGAAAAAAGGATGGATCAGAATATGAAGATAAGCATCCCTGAGATCCAGAGACACCATATAGGCCTGAGGGAGCAAGAGAAGAAACAGAATCTGAAGGGACAACATCTGAAAGGAAGGCACTTTTAGAAAAGTGTTTAAGTGAGAGAGGTCTAGAATAGTCTTCAAGTGCCCTCTTTCCTGGGCGCTAGAAACAGTCTGGAGTAGAACCCTTTCCCCCTTTGGGACACACGCACTTCTTGACCATGAGTCAAAAGATTTTGAAGAACCTCTGGGAAAAAGGGAAGTTATTCCCAAGGAGGCTAAGGATTGCCCATAAAAGGAGGATGGGATATCCATACCATGAAGTACCCCTGACAAATGATTGACAGAACCCAAGAATCCTGAGTGATCTGAAGCCAAACAGGAAGAGAAATAGAAAGGCGAAGAGAAAGAGGAATGTGGCTGGGAAGGGACAGATAGTCATACAGCACCTGGTTTATCTGGAAAGGAAGGCTTTGGAGTCCCTGAAAACTGAGGAGCCTTAGCAGAGGAACCCACTTACCACTCTTCTTACCTTTAGTAGAAGGGTGGGATTGCCTATGAACAAAGGCAGGCTTAGCAGGGTAGTTTCTCTGAAATTTAGGCACATGAGAAACAAACACATGTTTAAGCTCCTATAAGGTCTTACCCTTATCCTGAAGGGACTAAACCAAACAAGCAGCAGCTTCCACAAACAAAAGCTTAGAATCCAGAGGAGCATCCATCAACTTAGCCTTAATATCATCTTGTAGAAGTTGAAGCCTAAGCCAAGAATACCTCCTCATCACTGAACCAAAAGCAGCAGCCCTAGAAGAGGCATCTGCTGCATCATAACTACATTTAATAGAATGAGAGGAAGTCCCTAGCAAAGCAAGACCCTCAGAGTCTGAAAAATCAAAAATAAGTTGACAGACCTGAGAAAGAAGATCCAACACATACCTAGACATATGGGTCTGATAATTAATAGCCCTAAAAGCTAGGGTAGTAGAAGTGTAAACCTTCTTACCCAACCTTTCCATAGTTCTGCTGCTTTTGTCAGAAGGCAATAATTTGGGTGAAGGAAGCAACTGAGATGGCCTATCAGGGGCTACAGACACTAAAGAGGGGACAGCAGCAGGGTATTTTTATAAAAAAAGAACAATCCTCAGGCACCTTATAAAGCCTATCATGTTTCTTGGGAGCAGAGGATAGAGAATCAGGTGCATGAGAGGTATAGCTCTCAACCTTTCAGCTACAAAATGTGGAATAATACCTCTAATAATGTGGAACAAATGGGCAAAATGTGAAACATTCACTAACAGCTTATTAACACCTTCAGCCAGGAAGCTCATAGGATAGTTAAATGTGCTACTTCATACTTATTAATGGTCCTTTTGATGAATTAATATGATTCAGTATTATTTGCCATGATTATGGGGCGGGAGGTTGGCGTAATGATTAAGGTGCTTACCTTAGAAACACAAGGTGCAGGGTTTGATTCTGACATGGGGTAATTGGCTAGGCTTAAAATGGCCCATAAGGGCAGTTAGCCTAGTACTAACCTATGAACCTATAGTCAGGAATCTTACTCGGCTTTCCTGAAAACATTGGAGAACATGAAGATCTCTCCGAACACCATTATATTGGGCGACTTCAACTACCCAAACATTGACTGGGAGCACTACTCAAGCCCCAGCACCTTAGCCCAAAGGTTCCTGGAAATTATAAACTCAAATGCTATGGAACAACTAGTCACCACTCCCACAAGAGGGGACAACATACTAGACCTGATCATTACCAACATGGGGACTCTATGCTCCACACCAGAAGTATATCCCTCATTGGTAAGATCAGACCATAAATTAATTTCACTGGATGTCCACATCCCGACCCCACCCCCAGCCCAGAAAACCACAGTGAAAAACTTCTCAAAAGCGAACTTCTCACTTCTCAAAACCAAAGTGGAATCCTTCAAGGCCCCAGGGCCAGTGGAAACTACGGCCCAAACTGCAGAATCCTATATAAACGCATTCTACGGACATCTCCAGGAATGCATGGATCATGCTATCCCAAAGAAAACCAAGACCCAATCATCCAAAGGCAGGCGTCCAGTCTGATGGACCCCTGCCATAAATAAACTGTACAACAGAAGGAGGAAGCTACTACATGATAGAGCAAAATCCCTAATAGGGAAGGCATCTCTGATCAGTACTAGCAAAAAATTATGATCCCTCATAAAATCCTCCAAGGCCAGCTTCGAGAGAAAAATTGCACAGGACACCAAAGACAATCATAAGGCTTTTTTCAGTTATGTTAGAAACCTGGGATGCAACTCCCAGACTTGTGCTGAGTTGATTCTAAATGACAAAAAATACACTGAACCCACAGACATCGCCAATATCCTGGCAGACAGGTTCAGTGCAAACTTCTCCACCCCCTCTCCCCCAAAAGAGCAAGTATCTATCCTGGCAGAGGGCTGCCTCCCAAACATCTCTGATGCTCAGGTGAAGACTGCCCTCTCCAAAGCAAAAAACACTGCTTCCATGGGACCAGATGGTGTCCCAGGTTGTGTGCTACATGAACTCCAAGAGGAACTAATCCCTCAAATAAAACAGCTATACAATCTCAGCCTCACTACAGGATATGTGCCCACAGAATGGCGTACAGCAACAGTGGTCCCACTCCACAAAGGTGGAGCCTCTACGGACCCTGGAAACTATCGCCCCATAAGCCTGACTAGCTTAGTCTGCAAGGCTATGGAGAGGATCATCATGGAGCTCATAAACAAAGACATTGGGGACCTACAGACACTATATCCTACCCAGTTCAGCTTTGTCAAGGGCAGATCCTGCCTTTTGAACCTGGTTGACTTCTTCGAAACAGTCACCAAAGCCATAGATGAAGGAAAGGTAGTCCACACAGCCTGTCTGGACCTTGCAAAGGCATTTGACACAATACCCCACTCGGGCATCATAGATAAGCTATCCAGCTTAAATATAAACCCCTATGTCACAAGATGGGTCGCAAACTGGCTCAATGACAGAACCCACACAGTGAGAGTTGTTGGAGCCATGTCAGACTCGAAACCGGTCACAAGTGGCGTCCCACAGGGTTCTGTCCTGGGACCACTCTTGTTCGGTATATACTTTTCCGGGGTACAGGCAAACGTGGGAGGACTATGGCTCACCAAGTTCGCAGACGACTGCAAACTGGGCGCCATAATCAACTCTCCAGCTGACACAAACATCCTTCAAAAAGGTCTCACAGAGACAAATAACTGGTGCCAGCACCATGGTTTAAAGCTAAATGCCAAAAAATGTATAGTCATAGCCTTTGGCAAAAACAATGTGCCCACAAATTACCACATAGGCGGAAACCCATTAAGTACAGAGAAAGTTATTAGGGACCTGGGGACCCAAGTTGATAGCAATCTCTCCTTTGAAAACCACATTGCCAAAGTGGTTAGAAAGACCTTCTACATAGCCCACCTCATCACGAGGGGTTTCACATCTAGATCAAGAGAGGTAATCATGCCCCTTTATTCATCCCTCATCAGGCCCATCATAGAATACAATGCCCCTTTTGGGATGTACCTTACCCGACACCTGCAGCAATTAGAAAGACCCCAAAAGTATCTCACCAAGAGGATCAAGGGTCTCAAACAGATGCCATATGCTGCTCGGTTAAAAACTCCAGCTCTACTCAGTTGCATACCGCCTACTTCGAGGCGATCTATGCCTGACATACAAAGCTATGTCAAATCCAGAATTAATGGACATGCTCCACCTCAGTAAATCTAAATCCCTTAGAGCCACACACTCGAGGGACTTGAACCTCAGCACAGAAATAAATAGAACTTGCTGGAGGGACAGGTTCATAACCCAGAGGCTCCCTTCGCTCTGGAATAGAATTCCAGTTCATGTGAGGCAGAGCACCTCACTGAATCTCTTCAAGAAGAATCTCGATAGGTGGATGGGGGACCGTAGGTTTGTCCCAGGGATTACTCCCGTGTCACTATTAGACAGAGGCACAGTAAACTAAACCTTAAAAAGGGCACAGTATACTCAAATCAAGGGGTGGCGCAAGCCATACAGAATCGGGCTAGGTTTATAATTGCCCCAGGGCAGATAGCCTAGTATGAACCTATGAACCTATGAAAATAATTTCTAACACTGAATGTGTGATAGACCCTTTCAATGTGGAACAATGAGGAACATGGACTTTTTAAGACCCAAAATGAGGAAGGTTCATCATAATGAGGTACACTTGACAGGTATGATGAGAGGCACTGGAAAAAGCATCCAGCAAAGCAGCCAAAACAGGAATAGCCGCAGCCTTAGGACATTCAATCTACAGCAAATCATATTACCTCTTCTGCAGCAAATCATATTACCTTTTATGAATATCAGAAACCTGAGCACAATCCCACTTAAAAAAAATTCATCATCCTAGAGATTTCAAAGGAAATTTCCTCAAAAGGAACATCAGGACTAATAGATTCCCCTTCCTCTGATGCATAGTACAAAGGAGAAGGAATTTGAGTAGAATAAGTCAGGGATTTGTCATCAGAATCTGACTCATTCTCAGAAGAATCCTGTTCTATAGGCCTTTTAAGGGGAGTAGCGGACCAAGGAGGAGCTGGAACCAAAACCCCTTGAGAAGGCTTTAAGGACATTAAAGCAGTAAATAGCCCCCAAATAAAGGCCCGCCAGTCCCTTTGTAACTCCACAGGAGCAGAAGAAACATGTTTAAGCTTTTATTTCTGTTTTAAGGGAATGTCCCCTCCAAAAAACTAAGAAGGCTCAGATGCAGGACAACAGTCAACAACCATAGTACCCAACTAAAAATGGAAGAACTCCCTCAGGCCCATTGGAAAAAATCAACTGTGGTTTCCACTAAACATCTGAGATGGATGCCTGAAAAGCTTCTTCGGATGTGCTGCCAACTGGATCCTCACTGGCTTTCAACATGTTCGTAGCAGGGAAATCTGACACCACAGCCAGGCAAGCCTCTGGCTTTGTGACAACCTCAGGACAATCACCTGGCAGAGGCTGAACAGCAGAAGATTCCATTCGTACCTTTTTTACCTTATTTTTCCCTAATGGCTGACCCTCAAGGCAGGAGATTCCTTTCATTGTATATTTACTGAGAAGCTTAAGATGCTGGTTCTCAAGATACAAGGAAAGGGAAGAAAGTCTAATGTGAAGGGTTTTCAGGATGAATGCCTGACAAACTGAACAAGATGTATGGTCATAAGAAGCTCTTAGACAAAAAAGACACTTATCATAGTGGTCTTTATGGGGAATCTGTCTCCCACACTGGCATTTTACCCTTCCCTGATAACATTAACCCCAAGGAGCACAAAATAAGGCAAGAAAAAACAAAACTCCCAACAGGGCACAAATGCACCTGCAAAGAAGACAGCAAACGGGCATAGGTAATCACTGCAGAATGAAAATGCATTCAACTGGCAGAAAACGGATGCAGGTAAACAGACTGATGGTGAAAAGAAACATCCTGATTGGCGGCAAATAAGTTCTTGTTATGGTAGGCCTGAACATCACCTTTCTGCCCTATGATATGCAAGGAGTGTTTGGATGACTTTTGGCATACCTTTAAAGCAACAGGAGTCTTTGGTAGACTGACCAGACATCGGGCCTACATGGCAGGTAATCCCAGATGTTAAGAATACTGCAGCAGTGAATGTAAGGACATCACATGCTTACACACATAAGCAATATTTATTATATTACTGGCTGGACTTTTTCTCCTTCAGGTAATTGGTTATACTCTTGCTGCTGCTCTCTCAGCCAAATTTAGTTTTTCCACTTATCTCTGAAAACTTTCCTGCACTCACTTTGTTTCCTATGAAATTGTAACCTGTAGATTCATAGTGCTTTGTAGTACTTTACTGTTTCTAAGGCTCTACTTTAACTGTAGTCTGGGGTAGCATATCCCTTGTGCTTCCAAAGTATGTTAGACTAATGTTTCTATTACATAAAAGTGTTTAATTGACAGCATAACAGAAAGACTCCTGCTGGTGTTGGAGCTGTTTCCCATTTTGTTTCCTTCCTTGATTCCCCAGCCAATGTCATTATATTCATAGGACCTGCTCTCCACCCAGAATTCCACCTACTTCCCAACCCTCTTAAAGGCATACACATAAATATAGACATAATGTGAGAATAAGAATACACACACAATTCCTCAACCATCGGTTGGCATTGAAGCACTTTAACTTTCCTTCTTCTCTTCTCTTATACTTACTAACTAATCACAGTGATCACAACTTGCACCACCCACCTCAGTCAACTGTCTACTCAAATTCCTCCTGTATTCATACCCCAGTGTTTGTTTATTCCTCTTTCTCTGACATATCTCTCTACAAAGCTACATTCCACTCTTCTCTTAAATATTACTTAATTTTTACCCTTCCTGTTTTATCACCTTACAAGTTACCATACATCACCAATAGGTTTATAGGTTCACAGGCATGTACTAGGCTAGCTGCACTTGAAGGTCATTTTAAGCCTAGCCAATTTCTGTCAAAGGTGAGAATAATTTTAAGCCTAGCCAATTTCCCTCAAATGTGAGAATCAAACCCTGTACTTTGTGTCTGTGAGGTAAACACCTTAATCATTATTCCAACCCTCAACCCACAATCTTGTACACATTTCTCCCACTATTTGCTCCAGCTCTAACCATTCAAATCACCCCACTTCACCACTAATCACTTCCATAATATATAAAGACTCACCCAATCTTTCCTTCAAATTCAAATTAGTAAACCATCACCCCTACCTCACCAAAATAAAAGTAACTGCTAAAGTTAAATCAAAAAACAAACATCAAACGTATCCATTTTTTCTCTCTCTTACAACTCTGTGGAGATATTCATCCCATTCCCAGCCCCTACTTCCTTCCTGACTCCCCAGTAGTCTCCAAAACTAATCCCAATCCAAAACCCCCTCCTACTGAGCCCATCCATCTCCTTCCAAAACAAGGGCCACACCATCACCAAAACAATCAAAACCCAACCCATCTATCTCAAACTCACCCAAACAGCCTAAATTAATTTCTTTAAATGCTCATAGGATCTATAATAAAATGTCAGAACTCCATGCTTGGATCTCCCACAATACACCAGATATT
This sequence comes from Protopterus annectens, assembly GCF_019279795.1. Classification (NCBI taxonomy): domain Eukaryota; kingdom Metazoa; phylum Chordata; order Ceratodontiformes; family Protopteridae; genus Protopterus; species Protopterus annectens. Next base: position 409,028,413 of record NC_056748.1, on the reverse strand, counting down.
CTTTCCATAAATGAAAGGTGTCTAAAACCCTATATACTTGACTATGAAATATCACTCCCTGGTTATACTATCTTCAGGGCTGACAGAACAAAAAAGTAAGGTGGCCCTGGCTATCTTGAAATCTTACCCTACAATAAACCAATTCCCAAATTTCACAGTGCTGAGTTCCTCATCTCCCATTTTAATTTAAACAACCATAAGCAACTGTTTATTATAGTACTCTATATTCCCACAGGTAATCATGCTACAACCATGGAAAACATCCTAAACTGACTCTCAAATACAATTTCTGATGAAAAGATAATCCTAGGTGACGTTACTTTCAATTTGCAGATTATTTCTATAAAATATCCATAAACTAGCCCAAACCTATTTGGATTGACTCAACTCATTTCCTTCCCTGCATGTTACAATTATCCCTAAAACACTAGCTTATTTCTCAGCTGAATATTGGTGTCTGATTCCACTAAGAATGTTTCCAGTGGCCCCCTCTCTGATTCCCTACGTGATCACCTCCCTGTTTATGTAAACAGACTTTGTAGCCATCATGTCAAACAACACTTACTTAGAACTTCCTGTAGCATCACTAATCTTAACCCTGATAGATTTACAGAATTATGTGCTCCTTTTAACTGGTCTGCCCTGAAAAATGTTCCACTTGACGAAGTTGTACACAAATTTAACTAACTTTTCCAGACAAGCCCTCAGTAGTCTGGTCCCACCTAGAACAAAATGCAGGCACCTAATGTAAAAAACAGATACGACTTGGAAAGAACATTTAAAATATAGACCTACCCAAAACCTGCAACACTTTAAAGAACTACCTAACTATAACAGAAGGCAGATTATTGCACTCAAAATCTACTTCAGTAACCCTTTAGTAAATCAGTCTTCCAACCCCCAAATATTCTGGTCTTCTATTAATAATATATTCCACCCTGGAACATCCACCACTCCTAAATCTGTACCAAAAAACACTCCCTCGAAAATAGCTGCTCACTTTAACATGCATTTTATAGAAAACATTAAAGCCATTACTAAACATTTTCCTCCCAATGATCCTAACATGCCCTCTCCTCAGACAGAACACCCCCTATTTCACCCTAAAACCCATCCCAATTTTCTACATCAAATTACAATTTCTTAAACTAAAACCCTGTTCTCTTTCAGTAGAAAATCTCCCACCAGAATACTTTAAGTTGGTTGCCAGTTCCTTGGCCTATCCTGTGTCTCTTCTAATTAATGGCTCTATCAAGGAATCATATGTTCCTTCTCCATGGATAAAAAATCTTCATCATCCCTCCTCATAAAGGAGGAGCCTCATCTGATATAACCAATTTTAGACCAATCACCATATTATTCCCTTTGTCAAAAAATCTAGAGAAGTGCATTTACAAGCAACTTCTTCAACATATTCTTCAGGAAAAATTCCTGATCCCCATGCAGCATGGATTTAAACTTGTCCATAGCACTACCACAGCCTTATTAACTTTTACAAATACTATTTACAAAGCCAGAGATTAAGGCAAACTTGTTTTTTTTTTGTATTCCTTGATCTCGCTAAAGATTTTGATCTAGTCTCACCAAAAACTCCTCTACAAGCTGTCTTCTCTCAGGCTATCACAACTCTCACTACTATGGTTTAACAACTACTTAAACAATAGACACCAATCTATTAAATGGCTCTCTGCCTTTTCTCTCTTCTTTCCTGTCAATGCCGGTGTGACACATGGCTCCATTCTCAGCCCTCTACTGTTTAATATATTCACTAACAATTTACATAAATCCCCTCAGCAAGCTTCCCTCATACAATACACTGATGATTCTACCCTAATGCATTTCTGACAACCTAGTGCATCTTCAAAGAATTACTCAAGAATCCTTTAACTCTGTTGAAAGTTGGCTACAGGAAAATTACCTGCTATTAAATCCCATAAAAACAAAATTACTTTTATTTTTTTCCAAAATCTCATTTCCATGAAAAGACAGTTTTAAAATGTTTTCCTTAAATAATACCAAGATTGACGTTACCCCACATACAAAACTACTTAGCATGACAATTGACGACAACCTTAAATTCAGTTAACATGTCAACCACTAGTTACCCTAGACAGAGTAAAGAAATTCCTTACAGACTCTGCCAAGGTAGCTCTAGCTATCACTTACCACTTACACTCTCTCCTATGTGGAGCCCCTACTGTTAACAAACTAAAAACCTCACTTGAACAGTGCTATAACAAAGTTGCCACATTTGCTTGCAACAAACCTTGCCACTCTCTCCACTATTTATCAACAAAAACACTTAACTGGCTTGAGCCTCCTCACCACCTATCTCATACGTAGCTCACCTTAACCAGTAAAATCATCCATACCCCATCCATCTAGCCAGCTATTGCATGCCTACTCCAATGCTATCTTCCAAATTGTTCACTTCAGTCAAATAAAAACCAACTGCTTACCATCTACAAACCACAAAGTGCTGCTGGGGTCAGTCTCTATTCCAATAGTGTAGCTAGAACTTAGAATAAAATTCCTTTGTCAATCAGGTCTATCACATGGTATACCTTCATATGTTTGAAAGCACATTTCCGAATGTGCACATACTCGAACCGTTTAAGTGAATTCCGTCATGCCGACTTCCCTAAACGTTGAAATAATATCGAATTTCAACATTTCCGATCGCTACTCTGTTGAAACAAGTGCTACCATGGGTCAAAAAGGGGGCGAGATTTTGTAATTTGGTGCTTCAGTTTTCGCAATTTTGCAATTTCGTGGTTTGCAGTTCGAGGCAGCAGTTTCGAAAATGTGGCCATTGAACATATGAAGATATACCCTATCACACACCATCTTTTCAAACCATTACTAAAAGACTAACACTCTGTCTCCTAGCTTTGCCTCTGTTCTTCATCTGGAGCATAGCTTTCTAACACCCTTCATCACCTTTCTTATACCTCCCTTTAAAGCACTAAATCACATAACCTGCTTATCCCATCCTAGTACCACACTTTATTGTACTTCTTAAACTACTATATCTACTTCTAATTAGCACAACCAAATTACCATTCCATCACTACTACTCTGTTAACACTCAGACTTGGTTATCTCCTCTAATGCCTCACTCTATTTCTTAAATTACTCCTAGTTATCTTATACACCTTTCTTCGGTATGTAAAGTCTCAATACAAGAATTGTAAATTGAACATTTTAAATATCAATACTAATTTTATTATACTCACTATTATGTTTTGTATTCACTGAAACTGCCTTTTAAAATTTTGTTATTGTAAATATTGATGGCATTAAATAGGATACATGGGAGCTTTTCTCCCAGGCCTTCCACTGAGAAAGGGCACTTGTGCCTAGCCATATTTATACTTAGAAGTCAAATTTGAGATCCCACTCACCTTGGGACATGATTTTGGTATTACAGACCTTGGTACTTTCACCTTTTGCACCTTCAGTTAAAGTACACCCTAAGTTTCTCTCTCGGAAAATGGTCTTTTTGATCACTATCACTTCAGCAAGAAGAGTAAAGTGGCCTCTGAATCAAACATCAATCAAGTGATCAATTTACCAGTTTTCTTTCCCAAATTGGACAATAAAGAGGAATATACCCTTCATCTTTTAGATGCCCATAAGCAACTTCATTTTTAAATTCACAGAACTAAGGAATTTAGAAAAACTGATCAATTTTTTGTCTCCTTTTCAAATAATAAGATGGGAAGACCAGTCTCAAAAGCTACACTAGCCAAATGGATAACAAATTGTATTTCCTACTTGTATTTGTCGAGAGACTTAACCTTGCCAGACAACCAAAAGCTCACTCAACTAGGTCTATGGCTACATCAGCTACCTTTTGGGCTAAAGACTCCATTGATGACATTTGTGTAGCTGCTACATGGTCTAATGCTCATACTTTTATTTCTCATTACAAATTGGATATCATCTCAAGAAACAGTGCAGCATTCGGTTCTGAGGTTCTCCAGAACATCCTTCCATGAGGGCCACCCAGTGTAACTGTAGCTCGGGACTCTGTCCCATTCTATGAGGAACGAATGCAAATGACAACATCAGATCAAAAAATTATGTACTCACCATAACTATGCATCTGTGTTGTCCATTTTCATTCTTCTTCAGCTTCCCCTCCCACCTTCCCCCCATCTATGTCTTTGGTTGAGACATAATGAAATTGTTATTAGGAACCATAATTTCTGTTTGAGCTCCTTATCTTTCAGCTACCACTTTTTTATCATAACTATGTTGATATACCTTGTTGTGATATTGTATAATAGCAGTAGACTTGATCTGAGGTAATACAGTGGTCAGGGGCATTATGGTGAGGGAGGAGATCAAGAGTCAGATCCTAGAACCTAAGTAAAGTGGCCGAGAAACCATTTGTTGAGGAAGAAAGAAAATGAACAACACAGATGCAGAGTTATGGTGAGTACATAACTTTTATTTAAATCCCGTGGAATTTATTATGAAAACATAGTCAGAAGTGGAACACCATAACACTTCTCAGGATTACACTGTTTCATTTCTATATTTTCTTATGAATTTTAGATACTTCAACATTTTTTGTGAATTCCGCAGTAAAGCATCACAAGCTATACAGCATGATGGAGCCCTTAGTGTCACCCAAGTAACTTCAGTATAAATAATGGGCCCAGCACTGGAGGAGCCAGGTAGGGAAGGAGAGGAGGAAAACAGATCCAGTACAATCCATAAAGCCTATGAATAGAAGGACTTGTCCAAATAAAGCTCCTCTGAGAAATATTAATGGAGAAGAGACATTCTTTGAAACTTGATTTCTTTTATTATAACTCTGTAATTTACTTCTCAAATGGCATAATACCATCAAGAACTAAAATGGTATTGGAATCCTTCTCTGCTTCAAGCTAATCTTTTTCGAGTTATATTATATTACATTACATTTCAATGCAATATCTTGCATTGCTCTTCAGCGGCCAGATTATGACTGAAAAGGAATTAGAAGCCAGTCTGCCTAGCTAGTTAACAAATAAGTAAATAAATAAATAAAGTGTTCTAAATAAAACAACTTCTGTAATACTAGAAAATTTACACTCAATTCTGTCTTCTAAAGCTATACATTTATCTTGCTTCTTAGTTGAATACAGAGAGTTGGTCATGCAATATTTCCTCTGTTAAGTATCCATTCACTCTGTAATGTCTTATGAACTGACCCTGCATTTTACAGGTATTCACAGTTTAGGTAGCATCAATATATTCAAAAGACCCTGTATATAATCCAACCCAAATAACTCTTTTTACACTTCAGCTAGGAATAATTACTGAATTTACTTCTTAATGACTCTCATATCACTTCTCTTTATATGGCATACATGAATAAAGCCCTCACTAGAGCCCTGGTAACCCAACTTTGATTAGCAGCTTAGGCATAGAGCTGGCATGAAAGGTGAACATTATTCTTGGGGAAGGAGACCAAAGACAGTCATGGGCTGTAGCAGTCCTTTGGATAAAGAAGGCAGGCCCACAACTTAGGGGTGCATCTGCGGCACACCAATGTGCTTAGTGGTAGTAGCTTTAAATGTACAGCTTAAAGGTAAAAATGTTTGGGTGCGAGCACTTGCATGGGGGGGGGGCTCCCATGCTTGTCTCTCTTTTATACTACAGTAATTGGAAATGAAACCCTTGTGATCTGGCTAATAGCAGTGAAAATATTCCCACATTCCATATTGTAGCATGCATTCTGGGTACACATACAAAGACACAGACGTTTTCTGTAACCATCTTTAACCAACATATTACATGCTATTTAGTTTGAAAGAACAATGTAGACTGATTTTTAGCAGCATAAGAACCATGTCATATAATATAACTCTATGGGTAAACCAAATGTTTGTAAGAGAACCTATGAAAATCCTTGAACTAGAACTGCACTGAGGTAACAGCCTAGGAGACAAAGAGCAGAGGTGCTAGTTGTAAATGTTTGAATTTCACTGGACTTCTGGTGCACATCTGGACCATATGTGAAAGGCCTTGTAACTCTGTTAAATGCATTAACAGGCTGAAATTAGTGAAGCTGGTAATGCTTTATAAGGTGAGTTGTTCTTTTGATACTATCTCTAGTGTGTCTTACCTGAGAAGAACTTGTCTTGGTCTCATGAATAACATTTTGTGTAAGACTGTTAAGGTAGTTCACCCACAAATCAGAAAATAGTTTCCTTTCACAACAGACATCATCTTATAAGAAGCATAACAGTCTACTTTTGGTAGATTTCAGTAAAAGGGATTTAGTTCTGATATTCCTTAAGGGGATATATCGCTCCTTTATAATATTATACTATGGAATCCATCAAAGGCTGATCACTAATTAATTTTTACATTATGAAAACACACTCTGGACAAAGGGTCACGTTTGGTTTCATTTTTTACTTATGCTTTTTGCCCACACATCTGCTGATCCTAAAGCCTTCCAGTCAGATGTGAAATCATTTTTCAGAGCCATGTGGGGGTGGAGGGGGTATCATTTAGGCAACCATAGGAAGTGATTGTGTCTGTGCTGGTATCCCAGCAATGACAACATTTTTGTAACTTAAGCTAATCCAGACCTTGGGTGGGCGATGTCCATGGATGTATTGATGCACACAGCAGGGCATCCTAGTTAACATTTCCATACTATTTTATCATGCACAGCTGTAGCTTGTGTTAGTTCTGTGGCAACCAACAAAGATAAAATAGCACATTTTTCAAATGGTTAAGGTCATATTCCTGCATGTTCCTTCCACATTACACAGTACATAAATTATATTTGCAAACGTAAAATAAAGTGGACATTCTTATTGTTTTACAGTATCTTCTTATACATATATCAACAAATCTAATCTACAAGTGTGTAAGATAAAGTGAAATATTATTCTTGCTCTCTCAGTATCACGGAATAGTACTTCTCAAGTATTAAAGGCTACACTAAAGAAAGAGGCTTCCCAAGTAATATTTTATTACAACATTAGGCCAGTATGATTAATATACCACTTACATCTTCTTTAACTATCTCCTTTGTATTTTGCTTATCTGCAATCTGTGGTCTGCTGCTTCTCAGTAATCATCTTATTTTTCACAAGTGCATTAGGACAGTCCAGATAATTCAGTATTTACATACCATACTATCCATCATCCTTTCAAATAGGTATCACAGGATAGGGCTTCCACTCTCATCTATTATAGAACAGCATTTATCAAAGTATCAAGACCATCTCTCTCTCTCTTTCTCACTTTCTCTGTCTGTTTCACTTCCCTATTAAACAATAATTCAGATCACAGAGGCCTACCTAGGGCAGGGAGAAGGCGATGGCTAATTCAGATGTAAGGTGTTAGGGGACATGATCGGTGAATGCTGATGGGGATGTTATTTCAGTACTTGCATTTGGAAATGAATATTACAACGGCACTTCCTTCAGGGCTGAAGTGCTGAAATACATTTTGTGTGTGGTGTTGTAACTGTGGCAATCCATTTCTTACATTTGTATCAAGTGTTTTACTACTCATCTCAAAGAATGTACTTCTTTTGTGTCCTTTTCTTAAAGACATGTCTGTTTTTAACATAGAAATGAGGTGGGCACCAGACTGAGGAACTGCATCAGGTGCCAGATAGGGTAGCAGTGGCTCTGCAAAGTCATATCTGTGGACATGCTATATAAAGTGAAATATTCCTTTTACTTGCATCTGATCATGGGTAACAAAAGGAAATCCTAGTCAAGCACCAAAGATAATTCCACTGAATGTTACTATCTAATGATCATTTTTGCAATAGTACATTACAGCCTGTACATGCTGTCTGTGTCTTATAGGTTCATAGGTTCATAGGTTAGTACTAGGCTAACTGCCTTTGTGGGTCATTTTAAGCCTAGCCATTTACCCCATCTGGGAATCAAACCCTGGACCTTGTGTTTGTAAGGTGAACACCTTAACCATTATGTAGTCAGGTATCACAGAATAGCGTTTCTCAAACATTCATGACTGTGATGTTATAAGATGCTTCCTGAGGCTCTCTCCTTCTCCCACATTAGGCATCAGCTCAAACAAATATAATACAACCCTACCAGCATATGACACTCATAGATTCATAGGTGTGTACTAGGCTAATGACCACTGGGGCCTTTATAAGCCTAACCATGAAACCCAAATGTATCCTACAAACTTTTGAGCCTTAGAGGTTATTTAAAGGGTATGTGTAAGCTTGGGTATGATTTATGGACTTTTTCTTTCCATTAGAGACATAAGTGCTAGACCTGGGGTGAATTTCCAATGGGATGCCTATTCCAGAGGAGGCGCATTCTCTGAGACACATACCTGTCATTCAAACATGCACTGTTTACATCTAAAGCAAGGTTCATGTCCTTAAATCAAGTAGTTTTGATGCTATTTGTTTTGCAAATGTGTAAAAGGTTCATCAGAGCAGGATCCAAGGATTTATTGCATGCCAGAGACAGATTAACTCTCAACAGTCTATAGGAAACTGAATATAGAGATAAGGCTTTGATGTGGTCTGCATTGGACATGTTGTTTACACCCTGTATTCTTTTTGTGAGGAACCTCTAGCTACCTTCCAGTTGCTACATGTGCCTGGTCAGGTACATACTAAAGGGAGCATTGTACTCAATGATGGGGCTGATGATGGCCAAATAAAGAGGAATGATTACCTCCTTGGACCTAGATGCCATGCCCACACTTACAAATTTTGCATCATGGAATGATTTCTTTACTACCTTAGTCACATGTTGGTTGAAAGCCAGGTTACTCTTCAAATATATCCCCAAATCCCTGACTACTGAGTTCTCTCTTATGGATGTGTTATCAGTGAGGTAGTTTCCTAAGGTAGACAGCTACCCAAATAGTACTATTGTGCATGTTGTGGCTCTGAGAATTTTTTACTAATAGAAATCCCCCCGTAAAAAAATTAAATATTCTAGAATATAAAAAAATGGTTACTAGATGTGACTGCTGAACTAAAGTGTTGCTTCAGTGCACCAACATATAGCTGCAGTCTGCTGTATTACTGTTGTTGCTGCTGCCTGATGCATGCCTTAGCATCTAAGGCATCATCTTGACATTAATTATGCTTTTCAGACTAGATTGCACTTAATTGTATAAATCACTGTATTTCTCACTAGTGAGATAAGGCATAGGGAGGGTCTAGTCTACAGTACTGCCTTAGATTGCATCATTGTGCATGCATTCTGGATGGGTATACACATATATATATATATATATATATATATATATATATATATATATATATATATATATATATATATATATATATATATATATATATATATATATATATATATATATATATATGCTTGTGTGTGTATGTGTGTATTTTTGTGTGTATCATACTACATAGCAGCAATAAAGAGCTCTACACATAATTTGGAGTCATGGTTTTGTATTCAGTTTTGTTAAAAAATAAACTCAGGGCCTCATTGGAGACTATCTAGGACTCTGTGACCAAAAAAAGTCGAGATCAAATACTTTTATCTCCAAGTCAGTTATCCAAATACTTTTTAAAACATGGAAGGCCTCAAGGCTGTCAGAAAGGGACAAGGAGTTCAACAGCCTACCAGCTACATAGTGGAAACTTCTCCTTTCCAAAAACGTTTTAAATACTGTTAATATCACTGAAAAGTTTTTACTTCTAGTATCTTAGTGGTGAGAATAAAGTAGCATATCCAGTGTCAAAGCCAAGATAGCACCTTTAGAACACTTACAAATAAGAGTCAATCAACCCTGACTAACCTATAGGAAACATAATATAATGAGAGGTGTGAAAGCCTAAGCCTGTCCATACAGTGGAAATAAAAAGTGTACACACCCCTGTTAAAATGACAGGGTTTTAATGACATAAAAAATGAGACCACAATAAATAATTTTAAAACTTTTCCCACCTTTAATGTGACCTATAACCTGTACAATTCAATTGAAAAACAAACAAATCTGTTAGGGGAAAAAATATAAAAAATAAAAAAATGTACAATACGCTGGATGCATAAGTGTGCACACCCTCAAACTAATACTTTGTTGTGTACTTTGTTGAAGCATATTTTGATTTAATTACAGCATTCAGTCTTCTTGGGTAGGGGTCTGTCAGCATTGGCACATCTTGACCTGACAATATTTGCCCACTCTTCTTTGAAAAAGTGCTCCAAATCTGTCAGATTGCGAGGGCATCTTTTGTGCACAGCCCTCTTCAGGTCACCCCACAGATTTTCTATTGGATTTAGGTCTGGGCCCTGGCTACAGTTTAACTAATTATACCAAATCAGGCATAATATGAAAACATTGGTTAAGAATAAATACAAGTTATATAACCATAATTTAATATTTACAGAAAGTTTAGCCAGTTTATAGAAAAATTAAAGGTAAGTTACTATAATACAAACAGTGAGAGGAAAAGGAGGTTTTTGTATATTTAGAAAGAAAGCCAGTGAACAGAAATTTATAGAAGTAAGGAAGTAAGTAAAGAAGGGAGACAAAGCAGATATAAGTACTTGCTGACATTTAGGGATATAGTTCATCCTGGTGTTGAGCAAGAACAGAGACAGATTTTGACTAGGAAATATTTCCGAATGGTTTTGAAGGATGAGAAGGAGGTGTATTTACCTGATGGATGCAGGTAAGGAATTCCAGGCCTTAGCAATGTGGTACAAGTACAGACAATGCACAGCAGATTTGACAGGTTTGTGGACAGACAAGTGTTTTTGGTCATTTGATCATACTGACTGACTGGGACCATAGTTCTATAGAATGGTATTTAGTGCTGGACAAGTAGATGGATTATGGATAATTTTATAGGTGGTAAGAAGCTGTGTATACATTAGTTGATGGGGTAGTTCTAACCAATTTAGGCTTTTTAGTGCTATACAGTGGTGGGTTCTGATATAGATGTAGAAACAGATATAGATATATGGACCTATGTCAGATTACTGAAGTTCCAAAACTTCAAAATTGATATGGCCAAGATCATATAATCGAAGGTTCGGAACTTTGAACATTAAAAAAATAAATAAATAAATAAAAATTTTACTTTTAACATTTATGCAGGGGGACAAGTCCCTCTGCACCCCGGCACCCCCTGCTAATTAAATATACTAACTCTGAGATTATACTACATTGAGGAAAAGGGTACATTTCCTGTTCCACGCTGTACTGCAATCTCCATTCAAAACGTTCAAAGTTTCAGAACTTCGATCATATGGTACCAACAATATGACTGTTGAAGTTTTGAAACTTTGATAATCTGATAGGGTCCCAGATATAAATATAGATAAGTCGAGGGACATATTCTTACAAAAACATAAAACATTTCCTCCTTCCAGCCTGCACTTCCCTTTAGATTTTCTTTTTGTGTGTACCTCTGCTTGCTGTATTCACTGTTTCCAAAACTCCTGTACTCTCTTTTCTGTCATGTTTTCAGAGCAAAGGTATTCATCTGACTTGGAACCAGATTGTAGACCTTTCACACATGCTGCATTTTGATGGTATATGGTGCCAAGTGTTAGCTATAATAGCAAACATCGGCTTGTGCTACCTGCTGTGGAACAGGCATTGTTGCTCATCTGGTCAGCATAAAACAGACAAGTGGTTGTGGATTTAGTTCAAGCAGCTCTATTAGACACAAACATATCAGGAATGAGGCTTAGTAACTTAAATAAACTTATAAACACACTGACTACTACACTCATACATGTTAACACTCTGGCTGTTCTCTCAAAATGGCACTGCTGCCTGCACATGCTCACTATTTACATGTACATACCTACAACTGGAAATGCTTCTTAAAGGTACATACACAAGGGCTGTTCTACATCCTCCCTCTTTGAGAAATAGATCATATACTAAATGACAGTATTCAATGACATGCAATTATACAGAAATGATCTTTTGACATGCAGTTATACAGAACTAGTTATTTGACATGCAGTCACACAAAATTAGACACATATAAAACAATCATGTCCAGGTTGCTGTGCATTTTATACTAGGTCTAGAAATACGACCTGATTGTGTAACATAAAATAAGCAAGAATGCACTAAAACAGAAGTATGAAATGGGAAAAAATGTCTATTTTAGTTTATTGTAATACTGACCAGTGTTAAGCACTTTCATCCCTAGCAACTGGGACTTCATCAGAATACATCCAAATAATATACAAACCAGTTTATGTAACCCTTCAATGCACCTGATACGTTAAAAACATCCAACCATCTTCTTAAGAAACCACCATGCCCCCATTTAAAAATAAACCCTTTAGGTTTAAACACCATATAAACAATAATTATTGTACAATGAAGATAAAACATAAACAAATAATTTTGTAAACTGGGACATCATTAGGAACAGGAATTGATACTGAGACATGTTCTTCAGTATGAACATTGTCAGGGCTGCTCTGAGATCTAGAGTGTGTATCACAGGTATGATGCTGTGATATTGGTTCTGATACAGGAAGAAGATGCCTGTGGTTTCTCCTGTATTCTAAACCCTCAAATTTCACTAAGTAGGATCTCGGCTCGGCACTTATACTTCTCACTTGACCACTTCGATCAAAGCCTTTCGCAATTTGCATCTTCACTGTCTCTCCTTTCAATGGACAAAGAAATCTGCTCATTTTATCATAGCTGGACTTTTGAATAGACCGTTTCTTAAAGAGTTGGGTTTTGATTGCTCTGTTGTTGTTAGCATTAGGCACCAACAAACTAGAACTGATAGGCAAGGTTGTTCTGGCTTGCCTAGCTAGAAGTCTCTGACCAGGCAAGCCAAGTAGTTGTCACAGGGTATATTTCAGATATTAAGCAAATTCAAGAATATATTGGTACTGTCATGCATTGACCTCCCTAGCAACTGCTTTGCATTCTGTACTGCACATTCAGCAAGGCCATCTGACTGTGGGTATTCAAGACTACTAGCAACATGGATAAAGTCCCACTTCCCACTCTTTTGAAAATCTCTGAAACAATTGACTGGCAAACTGGGTACCGTTGTCAGAAATAACTTTGTGTGGACTACCATGGACTGAGAAATTACATTTCTTCTTAGTAATAACAGCACTGGACATTAGGTTAGGTAGCAAATTGATTTCAAACCATTTCAAATAAGAGTATACCAACAGTAAGTAATGTTGATTGCGCCACTTAAATATCTCAGTGGCTACTGTTGACCAAGGTAGTTCAGGAATTTGGCCTAGCTTTTTGAAAATGCAGTTTAGTACTGTTTCATACTGAATAAGAAGAAAGCACTTCATCAATGTCTTTTGACAGAGAAAGCCAAAATACTTGTCCTCTCACCCTTCTTTTGGTAGAATTGGAACCTGAGTGACCACGATGCAAAATCTGAATGTATTCATGTTGTAAAGAAGCAGGAACAATAACTTTGTGACCTTTGAAAATGATACCATTTTCCATTAGTATCTCATCTGTGTATGGAAAGTAAGGTTGCACTTCTGGAGGTACACAGGATTGCTTTGATGGCCATCCTACATTGATGAAGTGGTTGAGCTTTTGCAAAATTAGATCACTCTTTGTATGATCTCTCAGCTCATCAAGTCTCTACTGTTGACCAAGGTAGTTCAGGAATTTGGCCTAGCTTTTTGCAAATGTGGTTTAGTACTTTTTCAGACTGAATAAGAAGAAAGCACTTTATCAAAGTCTTTTGATAGAGAAGGACAAAATACATGCCCTCCCACCCTTCTTTTGCTAGAATCAGAACCTGGGTGGCCATGATGAAAAATCTGATTCTATTCATGTATTCATGTTTCAAGGAAGTAGGAACAATAACTTTGTGACCTTTGAAAATGATACCATCTTCCATCAGCATCTCATCTGTGTATGAAAAGTAAGGTAGCACTTCTGGGGCTACATAGGATTGCTTTGACAGCCATCCTACATTGATGAAGTGGTTGAGCTTTTGCAAAATTAGATCAGTCTTTGTATGATCTCTCAGCTCATCAAGTCTCATGGTAGAAAAATTATGTGCTTCCATGACATCAAAGTCAAAATTGTCTGAATCAAGCTGTTTCGTTGTATTTCTGAATGAGCTGCATAAGGTATCAGCCAGATAAAGAAGTTTGCCTTTTGTATAGACCATTTTGAAAATGAACTTTTGTAATCTGAGTATCATTCTTTGTAGTCTTGCTGCAGCTGAATGCACAGGCTTCTTTAAAGTAATGACTAGAGGTTGATGATCAGTTTTGATTTGGATAGCTTGGCCATAAATATAATCATGGAACTTTGAACATGCAAACACAATTGCCAAAAGTTCCTTCTCAATTTCAGCATACTGCATTTCAGTTTGGGTAAGAGTTCTAGATGCATAGTCAACTGGTCTGCCCTCTTGAAGAATAACTGCACCAAACCAAAATTTGAAGCATCACAGAAAAGAACTACTGATTTATGGACATCATAGTATCTCAATGTAGGCAGATTGAGGTTATCAAATGCTCTCTGGTGTTGTTCCAGCCATGACCAGGCAACATTTTTGCATGTCAACTCTCTCAAAGGCGCTGATAACTCACTAAATCAGGGATAAATTTGCCCAAATAGTTAACCATATGAAGAAAATGCTGTAAAGCTTGGACATTGTCTGGGGCTGGCATCTCAAGAAAGGCTGCTTGTTTAGAAGAGTCTGGTGGTAAGCCTGTACTGGTAAATAAATGACCTACATAAGTAACTTCCGGTAATCTGAATTTACACTTTAGAGGATTGAGCTTTAAATTCACTTCACACACTCTGTCCAGAACTTTCCTGAGGTTTCTGTCATGTTCTGCTTCACCATTACCTCCAACCAGTAAATAATCAGCTATTATAGTACACGGATAGTTCAAAGAAATTGCTACATTCACGCTGAAAGACTTCACTGGCAGAATTTATTCCAAAAGGCAGCCTGAAGAATCTGTATCTACCAAATGGGGTACTGAATGTAGTCAGTAGTGGAGATTTGCGATCAAGCATTACTTACCAAAAGGAACTCTTTGCATCTAAGACAGAAAACTAGTGGCATTTGGCATGATGGTGACAATCTCCTCAACTGTATGCATAGGATGATGAGGTCTCTTTAATGCTTTGTTCAAGTCTCTTGGGTCAATGCATATTCTGATTTCATCTGAATTTTTGTTATGAGCAGCTACCATGGAAGACACCCACTCAGTTGGTTCTGTGATTGGACAAATCACACCTTGCTGCACCATTTTGTCTAAGTGGACCTTGACTTTGTTCTGCATAGCTATTGGAACTCTCCTTGCTGGTCTGAGCACTGACTGACCTCTGAGTCTACTTTCATTGAGTATACAACTGGACGTTTGCCTAGCTTGTCGTCGAACACATCAGAATATTCTGAGAAAATAGTATCACTGATGCTGGAACTGGGACATGTGTTTACATGATGTACTTCTTTGGTAAAAGAAAGCTGTTTCATTCTTAAACTGTCTCTGTGACCTAATAATGTCTGCACAGGTCTTCTGACTACATAAAGTTGCAAGCTGTAAATGTATCCAGCCAAACAGCATGAAAGATCTACTGAGCCTTTGGTTTGAATCTCCTCACCTCCATAAGCAGCAAGTTATACACAATTAACCAAATTAAGTTGCTCACCAGATGTCACTCTAACAAATGTTTCTGCTGACATCACATTATACTTTAAACCAGTATCTACTTTGAGCTCCATGAATTTACCATTGATTAGGGCAGCATAAAATACTTCATTCTTTGCCAATAAATCGACTGCATTAACCTTTTCAATGACCATTGATACGCCATCTACATAGAAAGTGGTGTTGCAGCTTTCTATATGATCAACTTGCTTTTTTGATTGACCTTTCTTAATAACTGAATGAGGCTTGCTTGATTTACAAAACTTTTGAAAGTAGTTCAATTTTTTACACTTGTGGCATTGCTGACCAACTGATAAGCACTTTTCTCTTTTAGACTCATTACTGGCTTCACAATTATGACAGTTAACAATAAGACTTGACTTGGGTTTTGCTGTCTCACCCCTATGCTGCACTGAGCATGTCCGTTTTGCTGAGCTAGTCTTGGAACTTGCTAGAAAGTTACGGCTCCTCATGGGGAATCCAGCAGGGTTTGCAACTGCCATGTGCTTAGGCCTGTTTCTGCTTGCCACATGCTGCAAGCTGTCGATGCTTGCTCTAGAGGTTGATGAAACCATGCTCTAATCACTTGTAAGTATACTTGTATTTCTTTCTGTGAGCTCATGGATTTGACAAATCTCTGTGGCTTTGCTTAATGTTAAATCACTGTCATGAAGCAAAATCTTTCTCACAGCACTATTAACCCCACATACAAGCCTGTCCTTTTTTTAACTCATCTTTCAAGTCACCAGATCTGCATGTTTTAGCCTTATTTCTTAAGTCAATGATATAACCTGCAAAAGTTTCACCTGGGTTTTGGTCTTGTCTAAATTAAGTGCCTCTCTGATGTAACATTTGTCTGGGGGTTGCACATTTCTCTAAATTTACATTTCAAGCCCTCAGGGTCATCTCATGATTCAGCCGGTACCACAATATGGTGGTTCCCCCTCTCCTGCATATACTGCTGGTGGATACACAAATGAACACTGTCTTTCAATAGCTTCTGACCGAGCTCAGTTAAGCAAAATGAATGCCTTTGTATGTGCATCTTTGTCAGAAAAAGCTGCTTGTATGAAAATATTGTATTCCTGCTCAAATACTCTCCAATTCTCTGCAATATTTTGATCAAACACAAGTGGACTGGGTCTGCGAAATGCCTCTGCCATATCAACACACAGTAGTGAAGTTGCTTGGAATTATATACAAACACACACAGATATATATGCCAGAATTTGTAATTATACCCAACAGCACAACAGACTCTTTGAAATAACTGCACTTTGCCAAATATGTCTCCATAGTACAAGAACACTTTAAAATCACTGTACTTTGTGAAATCACTCCTTATCAGTGTAAGAAATACTTTGAAATGACTGCACTTTGCGAATAAACTGTACACAGCAGAAAAAGCACAGAGTAAGAAACACTTTGAAATGAATGCACTTTGCAAATAAACTGTACACAGCACAGAAACCTTTCAAAATGGCTGTACTTTGTGAAATAACTCTGTACAGTCTAAGAAACACTTTGAAATGGCAGCACTCTGGAACTAAATGTACACAACAGAAGAAACTTTTCGAAATGGCCTTACTTTGACTGCGCTTTGCAATATAACTGTACTTAATAATTGCACCATAATAAAGCACACACTCTGCAAACACTTTGCACAGTCTGAGATACTTGAAACAGCTCTTGTTATGCTTTGAATGGCTTTGGTCAATGCAAAATAGTAGTTTATGCCCAAAACATGATTTTTTACTAAAAAAAAGCAGTTGCCTTGCTTTCTAAGCTTATTTTGCCCTTTTATTGTACTCATTATGCCCTTTTAATCTCTTTTCATGCTCATTACACTTTTCTTGTGCTCGTTTTACTTTAAACATGCTCATTATGCAAGCCAAAGGGAATCATGAGCCCCATATGAATATTTCTGCTAGTTTTATCAAATATCATAGTTTTGGTCAATTCTTTTAAAAAATAATGCATTCTGTGCCTTTCTTTTGATTCATAATACGTTTTGTGCTACTCGTTTAATAAATAATGAGTTTTGTGCCTTACAAGTGCTCCGTTTCATTTTCTTTGCAAAATAAATAATTTGTGTAAGTTGTGGTTACCTTGAGTTTGTTTCTGGACCTTTTTGTTTGTCTGGGCACCGTTTCACTCAACCAGCTCAATCTGCATTCATTTTCAACTCTGAACCTCATGGCTTGAAGAAGTTGCTCTCCTAATCCTGGTTCTGACACCATGTCGCTCGTCCAGTCAGGATAAAACAGACAAGCGGTTGTGGGTTCATTTCAAGTTGCTTTATAACACGCAAACACATCAGGAATGAGGTTTTGTAACTTAAACTTAAATAAACTTATAAACAGACTGACTACTACACTCATACATGTTAACACTCGGGCTGTTCTCTCAAAATGGCACTGCTGTCTGCACATGCTCACTATTTATATGCACACATGCCTACATCTGGAAATGCTTCTTAAAGGTACTTACACATGTTCTGTTCTACAGGCATGCATTCTCACAGGTGCACATTATACAGCCTCAGCCTTCTACCTTGCTTTTCTTCATTGCTTTTCTCCTGCACCACTCAAAAGAGGATGCATTTTTTTTCACCCTGCACCATGTCTTCAGCATAAAGCATAATTAGCCACTAACCTGAGTTACCTGTCTCTCTTTAGTTATTCTTGTCATCTTTACACAATTCTGTAGTCTTGCTGTGAGGTATAAGGCTTATGCACTGCCACCCTGGAGTGCATCTCTGTGTACTCCAGTCCTGGTGCTTTTGTAAGTGATATCCTGCAGCTGTTGTACATGACTAAACAATACCACTCTATTTTTCTAATTGTCTACAGTAATCTATCTTCCTTTCCTCCTAGCATCTTATTGCAGTCTGCCTGTCTATTACTATTACTATTACTGTTAGAAGTCTGTATTTGGCACTGAAAAATACTTATTTCATGACATTTCTTGATTTAAGAGTTTTTGTTTGCTTTTTTTTGTGGATTATATAAATGCAGTTTAAAGCTATGACTGAGAGGATGGATGAGTGATGTTAAGGATGAAGGACATTCGCCTATTTTCCTTTTAAAACCAAGAAAAGTATAATCACATTCTGTCTGGAAACTTTTAATTAGGAATGATTGCAGGTTACCATTTACAAATCCATTGGCATCTGTCTCAAGAGCTACTTAGACAGAGCCAAGATTCAAGGCATTACAATACGAAATAAGGAGCATTGCAATTCTAAAGGAAGAGACAGAATGTAGAAGAGAAAGGGATCTTACTGTACACAGTGAAATGTCAGAATCAAAATTCCATTATCTTTCTTCTTCGCAAGAAGAAATGTAAAGAAATAAATACTTCAAAGGATTATATGGCTTACAGTCAAATCTATTATTATTATTTTTATAGTAAACATTATAAGCATGCTACCAGTCACTAAGCAGAGAGAATGCCCACCACAGAAACATTGCTATTCATAACCAGACAAACACTTAACTGTAAACAGACTCAGTTCAGTTGCATAGCCTTTTAACAGTGAACCATTTTAGTTGATCAGAAAACATGCAGTACATTGTTGGATAAGATGAATAGAAATGGCTTCAGCTATTACTTGATACTTGATAGCAAGACATTTAAGCTGTTAAATCTTTAAGAACTGTTCCATGTACTGGTCCTAACTGTCACAGCCACTCTCTGCACTGAATTTCTGACTTGATTGTCATTTCTTAGATGTTATTCTGCTCCACAAATGTATCCTTATAGTTAACATGTTATAGATATAAGCCTTTTTGTTGTATTCCAACTGTAACTAGGCCAGAAATTACAGCTGGGACAGAAATCAATGTACAAGAAGGATTTGTTCCTTTCTCTTTGCTGTTATGTGTGTTACTAAGGATGCAAGGAAATTTGGGGGAAAAAATAGATTTCTTTCATGCCAGAAACACTGCCACAAGCCATTCTTAGTTAGTAAATTAGAGTACAGACTACAGTTCAGAAATGTTCAAGAGTGTCACGGACTAAATTACATATATGTCATATATATATATATATATATATATATATATACCTATTTATATATATATATATATATACACATATATTTATTTACATGGGTTCCTGCCTTTTGATTGAACACACAAAATACCAAACATTGTTTGGTTGAACATTCAGGACACTGAACTAGCTTTTGTGCCATTTGTCAGTATTTGTGGGGATCTGCAGTCTGCCCTTTCTCCAAATCTAATGTGATGTTGGAGTTAATATATGTAAGTCATTGTGGTTGTAGAGGGTGCAGGTGGCTTGCCCTCCTGGATAAAAAACTTTTTTTTTCTTTTCTTTTTTTTCCTTTTGAGAATCTCAGGCTCAATATTTTGTGTTTGAAGCCTTTTATATATATCTATATGTGTGTATTTTGTGTGTATGTGGGGGGGGGCTATATATGCACGTGCGTGTGATTGACAGATTGACGGTATTAACTGAATATTATTTAGCTTTACTTAATGGAGTGTGTTCCTGGTTTTGATATACTTTATTGCTGGTATCTGCACATTATTTTGGATAGTATTTAGTTCAAATGTCCATAGACTGCCTTTTTATTTTTATTTTCATTTTCAATTTACTTTAAGTAAGCCATTACTTAATCTGCCTAACAAATGAATGATCAGGACAGAGACTCATATGACTCTGTTGTAACTAAAGTTACATTTGAAAGCAAGAACAGAGAGGTGTCTGAATATCAGTTTGCTTAGTTCCTGAAAACAGCAAAACAGATCCTCCCGAATAAGCAGAAGCCCCCCTTGCATTTTGAATATTCTGAAGCAAAGTAGTCAATGTCTATAGGAAACACAGTATTCACAGTCCCTTGGAGTCTTACTGTTAAGGATTAACCCACAACTGGGTGTGGCTTGATCACCAGAGTAAAGCCTGAGTGATCTAACAAAGCCAACCATGGGTAAATCCAGCATTACCCACACTCAGGAGTGGGTTATTCTATTATACAGTTACTATTTTTGAAAGAAATTGCTTACTTTTTTAAATAATGCCTTTGTATAATGGTGCTGTAGTATTCCTCTGCATTCTTCTGCCTTTTCTAATATACTGTGCATGCATATAGGACATATGTTCCCACGCTTGCACAGTACATCAGTGTGGCACAAGGAAAGTAATGAAGAAGAGACAATCTCAGTGGCTGTTTTTTTTTTTACCAAGATTTTATGAGATAACCTAAATATAAGTAAAATCAGGGCTGTTTCTGATTATTTATTTTTGCAGAACATACCTGATTTTTCTCGTTTTTTGCTGTCCTGTAAGTCTATGCTGATATAAAAGTTCAGCCACTCAATGCTACTTCAATGGCTAGACTTTTTTCTTTTGGCATCTTCTCAATTTATAAAGGGGTTGTTAGTTGGGCTGCCCAATCAGCATGCACATTTATGAATAACAATGGTCTATTATTGTATAATTAGATTTACTTGGCTTTCAGTATTGCTGCAATAAAATGTTTATCCATACTGCCTCCAAATGAAGTATTAGACTGGCTGCTATTTTTATCCTTATCATGGTCAATCAGTTCAATGTGACACTTGTTTTAAGACTAAATCTCTATAAAAAAACAAATTTGCTTCTCCATTGCAAATTAAGATAAAGAAACCCATATTTTCAAGAACAGTTAATGGTAACAGGTTGCTGAAACAAACTTCATGTATAGTGTCACACATCATTTGCACTGAATCATTTCAAGTATAGTAACAATCTTTTTTGTAAGCTTGTTATAATATTTAAAGCATCAGATTTCCTTTACAGTCACCTTATTAAGGCTACAGTGCTGTAATAAATGGTATAATTCATGCTAAGAAATACAGCAACATGCACAGACCTAGCTGCCATTAATATGCATTCTACATGTATTTTAATAAAGAAACTGGACTGCCTTGTGTGTGTGTATATATATATATATATATATATATATATATATATATATATATATATATATATATATATATATATATATATTTGTTCTTATAAATTTCACAGAAATAATTCTATGGTTCAAGTTTTATTTATAAATATATACAAATAGCTAACACAGCACATTCCCCTAGCTATACCTAATTTTCTGTCGCCTTGACAAGCAGCTGTAATCTCCAGTTATTCAGATGTACATGGTTTCCTTTGCTCTTTAGATGTTTGCAGACTGCTCTTCTAGCAGTGATTTGGATGTCACTGATTAAATGTCAGAAGAGTTCAGATTAACTGCCACTGTGAGCCTCGGGGACTTCAAGATTCACTAAAGGCCTTACAGTTTCTAACAGAAATGTTGCACATTTGGTTTTCTTAAAGCTGTAAGAGTTGGGGGAAGATAAATAAGTGGATGCAGGATTCATATTGCATTTTTGATTTCCATCTCACTATTTTGTTTTTAGCAAAACTAATTCATAGGCTAAATATAATATGCAGAACACTGAATATAGAAACATCTAGGCAAGTTTTACAGATAAGCAAACACATTCCACAATGGAAGGCTACTTGGCTAAACACAAGAAGGCTTAATCCTAGTATATAACTAACTTGTGATCCAGGTACTGGAGCACAGAAGGACATGTCAGTGAGGTGGGGCTAGTAATATAGTTACAAGGTGTTGGAATATTCTCAGAGCAATCGGCCAGATCATGCAATTGTACTTGATAGTTGCAGAGATATACCAGAAACATACCCTCCATCAACTCAAAGTTAAACAGCCAAAAAAAAAAATTTCTAAAGTTAAAGAGCAAAAAGGCAAAAGATCTTATTTGTTCCATTATGTGTAACAAACTGCTTGTTCCAAATGTATCGAGCCCTTGCTACAGAGTGCTGTCACCATGACCACAAATGCAGTATTGGCATTCTTATGAAGCTCAGAGAATATTACAGCTTCATAAAGCAGTGCCAGTATTGTACTCCTGCGCCATCAGCATATGCTTATCCTGCTACTGACAGCTGGAACCCAGGGCAGCATCCCCTTTGACCCCACCCTAGGTAAGGCTCTGATATAATCTGTGGAATGCAACCTGTAGGAATAGCTGCTTTACTGCTCAAAAGTCTAAACATTGCTCTGATGGGACATGTATACTGTCTTTCAGGCCATGAAAGACCAGATACTATGTGATTTCCTGTTTCTTCTCAAACCAGTGGCTCTATAAACATTCACAGTATAGACCTAAACCTACATCAACAAATAAACAAGATTCACTGGAGAGAGAGGTTTCTAATTAAACCTACTCTCAGCCTACAGAATAAGTTACTACTACAAGTAAAACAAAGCACTACTTTGATTACCTTAAGTCTTGATGATTGGAAGGGTAGACACAAATTTACTATGGTTGCCATGTGCGGCCCTGCTCAGTTTGGGAGGTGAGCAATATTAAATGTTTGAAAAGAGAAGCATACACTTTTTAAGCATATCATCTTAATGGTGACTGTGGCTAGGCATGTTATGGTCCTCATGACAGCTATGTAGAATTGTTCCTATGTTTCTATGCATTTTAAAACTGGAACTGGGAAAAGGCTACACTTTAGACTTTCCTTTTGGTTTGAAAGGGCAGTAAGGACTGAAAACTGTTGTGCAGACATGGCTTCTTTTAATTTCAAAGTATAAAGCTGAGTCAGGTCTTATTCTGTTTTTTGGATGCCTGACTAAACCTGTTTTTACACATAAATCCTGCTGCCAGTAACTTTTTGGAATACTCCTCCACTCCCAAAAATGCAATTTATATATATATATATATATATATATGTGTGTGTGTGTGTGTGTGTGTGTGTATGTATATATATATATATATATATATATATATATATATATTGTATATAGATGGATAGAGATATGCACACACACACACACACACACACACACACACACACACACACACACACACGCACACACATGCACACGCACAAATACACACACACAAACGCACATACACACAAAGCAGCTTTATTAACAAGAAAATAAAACTTTGGGTGACTTTGTCCAATGTAAAATAAGGGTTTGATACTCTTTATTATTCAAAAAGTTATAGCAGCTTGCAAAACAAGATTAAAGTCTGTAGTTTCTCTAGCCTGCTCACTCCAGGGTTCACTTTTGTGCAAAACAAAACTCAGTGGTTTCAGGTTTAAAACAAATGTTATAGAACCTTTAATGCTGAGTAAAATACAAATAAAGCCCAGTGTTTTTCCCCAAGTCAAATGTGAGAATCACCAGGATTCGTGTCTGGTCAACTAATCTCTGAGTAGACTCCTTCCAGAGCTGCCACTCTGTTCTCCAATCTTTTTTTTTTTCACATATTCATTCCATACTTCTCTGGAACCCCAATCTTTCTCTGTGTCTCACCTCTAACTTATAATTTGGATTTAGCAGCTTATTCGGTAAATATCTTGAGTTTGCACCTGAGGACCATTTATACAACAGCAGGTATCCTCTGCCTTAAATGGAAGGGTAACATACTCCATACATTTAAAATAGCATTAACAGCAGATCTGGTACAATGCCATGCAGAGAAAGAGAATCACACTTTTGGACTTTTTCTATCTGGATACCACCAAGCTTGAAACCACAAATTTCTGGCCTCCTGAGTGGTCTGTACACCCATGAAAGACTATCTATATTGTGATTGTTGACACTCAGGTGATGCTGTGTTTCATAGAACAAGGGTTGAAGGGATAAGTCCAACTAACAAAGCTTGAGCTTTTCCCCTTACTTTTGGTCCAGCCATTGCAGTGGCACATGGCCACTTACCACAGTAAATTCTCTTCACACTAGGTAGTAAAGTATGGGCTCCAGTGGCCATTTAATTGCCAGGCAATTACACTCAGTTAATTTCATCCCTGTTCAGTTTTCCACTTAAACAGCATATTGGATTCTCTTCTTCTTTCATTGCCTAGAATCTGTCATACCCAACAACACTTCTGATGCATCTGTGTGCAGTAGAAGAAGTTTAGAAAAGTTTAGAAAAGCCAGGGGATGGATGCTAGCACAGTTTCAGATTATAAACATTTTCTAAATGCTGAAAGGCATTGTCTACCCTTTGGGTTCCTCGTGGCTTTAGTTGGCATTTTTCTTTTGTAAGATTAGTAAGTGGAGTGAAGATGGTGGAGAGCTATAGTAGACTTTTCCTATAATGTCTAGGTAGGCCAAGGAAGACCCTTACTTGTTTCTTTTTCTGTATCACTTGCCAGCTTTGTACTGCCTCAGCTTTTCTTCTTTGAGGCTTAATGGTCCTCTACCAATGATATTTCTCAGATATTTTAATTCATTCACCCTGAGATTACTTTTAGTAGTATAGACTGGGAGCCCTAATCATCTGATTCAATCTAAAATATCAGGTGTGAGTCCTAATCTTCAGAATGAATTATAACATCATCAAAATATGTCAGTGTATAGGCTATTGGGTTTAAGCATGTTGTCCATTAGGTACAGAAATGTAACTGATGCACTTTGGAGGCCAAATGTGAGAACTCAGTATTAAAACAGGACATCTAGGCTTGAAAAGGCCATGTTTTTCTTTGGCCTCATCTGTTAATAGTATTTGCTATGAACTTTTTACAAGATCAATTGTGGTCAGGAATCTAACTTTCCTTAAGTTTCTCAAACTCATTTATTCTTGCATGGGGCAAGCTGTTGGACCCGGATATACTACTGAGTTTTCTAGAGTCATTCTAGAACCTAAGGATTCCATTGAGTTTGGACACTGAGAATTATGGGACTGTTCTTCTTGCTGTTGATGATGTGTCATGTTAGTATTTTATTCAGTTTTTCTCAAAGTCCTGTTCTTTGAGACTCAGGTTTCTAATGAGGCCTAAACTGACTTTTTCACTCAGACTGGTGTCTATATGATGGTTAATTATATTAGCTCTGCATGTCAGTACAGAAAACAACTTGGTTGTGGGACAGGATCTTCTTTTCTTCCTATTTTTATGGTTTTGAGATAGTAATATCTCCCATTACCGTAGGTATGGACAACAGCCCTTTATTACCAGGAGTCTTTTATCTCAGTCACAAGTCTGACTATGGCTGTCTCTGCCTCTTTCCATGACTCTAAGATATTTATATGGTAACTTTGCTCTTGGCATCTTTCACTTGTTTTGAAATCCGTAGTTCACATAATTTCATTCATTCATGCAATGACTTCAAAGTGTCCATGCCTTGTAGACCAAAAATGTATTCTTTGTCAAAGGAAATAAAACTAATACCAGGTCTTCTACCTGAAATTACTGCCTTCTGGCATCGCTGTTCTACATTTCCTTCTGGATTGCTATTTTTCTCTATGTGCTCATAAACTGGTTGTATCACTTTTTTTGTAAGCTGTCCTAGAAGTAGGTATAGGTTGCAATTCAGACATAAAGGGACTTACCTCTTCTTCTCCTCACATCTCTTTAGCTATATCTAGGAATTCTGTTGGGTGTCTCCCAGATATGTGTTCCAGGGGGTTTCAACTGTGGAAGTTGGGGGTACCTCTAGAATGGCAAACAGAAGGTATTGCAATAATTGCGCCCAGTGTTTGTTGTCTTCTTCTATGACTTTTTAATGGGTTTTAATGGCCTGTTAAATAATTCTATCAGGCCATCAGTCTGAGGTTAGCACACACAAATTCTAAGTTGTTTCAATTTATTGTTCTGATATAGTTACTCTATGGTCTTTCACATGAAGAGGGTTCCTTGGGCAGTAAAGATTTCCTTTAGAATGTGACTCTAGAAAACAGCAAGACCACTTCCCATACTATGGCCATAGAATTAGTTTACTGATGAGGAGATTGATTTATGGTATTTGGTTGTATAATCCAATATGACCAGAATCTACTGTTACCAATTATTGTACAACTGCATTTATAGCAATCCGCTTACAGAAGATTTTGTCAAATATTATATTATATTAAATTGAACTTGTCATACTTTCTATGTTAAAATATTGCTGTTTAGAAATTAAATAAAGTTATGCACAATAAATAAATAAATAAATAAAGTGAAGTTAATGGTGTAGAAATATTCCTTAAGATAGACCTGAGACCAGAGTATCATCCATTTGAGGTGCAGCTTGACAGCAGAAGGATTAGAACTATTCCAACACTGATAGCATTAAGAAGCTCCTTCAGATTAATACCAAGTCAGCTTTGCTGCTGAAATCTTTGAATACATAATATTGCAGGGAATCCAAAATTAAAATAATGCTAGTGATAGCATTACTGTGTATGGCACAGATGAATGGAATCATGACTATACATTAGGAATGGTCTTGGGCAGACTAAACAAACTGACATTAAATAAAGTGGGTCTATATTAAATAAACAAACGCTTAAAATGTCGAGTACTACATACTCGAACACTTTTAAGCGAATGTTCATTTAATCGATAGCTCGAAATGTCGTAATTCAGAATGTAGAAAAGTTTTGTTTGGCCAACTCCTCCTCCCATGTGCTGTCAGATGCTACACTAACTGAAAGCAATACAAACATGAATATGTACGCGATGCACTCAACATATTCGGGCACTTTCCTTCAATTTACAACAAGCAATGCACTTTTGTACCTCTTTTGAACCATGGTAATAACCTGTTCGTTTAATACGTAGTTCAGTATTTAATTCCTTTTGTGTTACTGCACGTCCTTCGGAAGCAGCAGTGCTAGTTATGTATATCTGTGTTGTAGTGATTGTTGTGTTATGTTTACTTGTGTTTCGTTTTGCAGTTAGTATGTAAGTTAGTGTATTGCGATAGTTTCATGGTTAGACTTTAGTGTTTAGTTTTATTTACGGAATTCTTGGTTGAAGAAGTTTACATGACGTGATACGTGACATATTTTAGTGCTGGCCAAACAAAACATTTCGAAACTCTTATTTACGATATTTACAGCTGTCGATTACGTAAACGTTCACTTAAAAGTGTTCGAGTATGTTGTACTTGACATTTTAAGCGTTCGTTTATTTAATATAGACCCAAATAAAGTACCAATATGACGAAAATGTTCTCTAAGATCTTTTAATTCATAATTTTTAAAAATGTTATGTTGTCCAAAACTAGCAAGGTGAATGTAATGCATAACATTGCACCTACATCAAATGGTTGGGAAGCCATCTAGTTTTTATTCTTTTAGGTGTGGCCAATTATAGCTTAGGATTTAATGAGGCATTTAGTATAATAACAGGACCACTCTAGGAGTTCATGGAAAAAATGGTTCCCCTTTTATATGGTCAAGAAAGCAACAAATGATACAAAATATGTGGAACAATGAGTGAAGTTCACATACAACAGTAGTACAATTTGGCAAAAAAGTCCAGCATTTTTGGAAGTAAATGCCATTTCCATGGGATTTGTGGCAGTTTGGAGGAAAAATAAGATGGACATCAGATAGCTAGAAGCTATGTAAGTAGACCCCAACTAAAGCACAAAACAGATGCAGTCTAAGAAAGAAACTTTGTCCTGAGGTTTGGCATGCAAGTTCTTTCACGTGTATGTTTTAATGAATAATGTATTCTCATCACAGACCACAAAATCACTGAAATCTCTTCCTAATAGTCCTAAATCAAAGCTGCTACTCGGGACTGAGAGGTGCTACTTATAACTATAAACTGTTTTAGAGTAAATCACAGGGTAAAAAAAGATGTGTACATGAGTCCATAAAAATCATCTCTTCAGGCATCTTTCATATGACACAACAATGGATAAGTCATATGCGAAGATAGTTGAGGATTATGTCAACATAATTGCTGAGCATGCTGTTTCAACAGTTTTATAGACAAGAAACATAGAGGACAAGACTGAAAAAGATAATTTTACAAAAGGTGAAAGAATACAGTACAAATAATACTTCCTACAAAATTAATTGTGATGGCCCTGATGCAGAAACCCTGAGGACTCGTTAGCTCATTCTACTTAACACAGAAAAAACATTTGGGAAGGCCAACACCCATAGTTTCTTTACCTTGAATTATCCTCTGTTCCCTCATTTCTCCCTTCCCTTTCAAAAAAAAAAAAAAACATTTCAGCTGCTTTTACAGTATTTGTGTTTCCTCCTCCTACTCTATAACTTCATCTTGCTTTTTCAGCTACTTGTTCTCTAAAGTGTTCAATTGCATCTTTTCTGCTGCATTTATTACTTGTTTTTAGCCTATTTACATTGTGTTATTCTAAGCCTCTTAGTTGTGGTCTAAGCACTTGGGCTCTCTCCCTCAGATTCTGACAAATATGGATGGACAATTTCCTACAGTTTCTCCTGCCAGCCTGGTTGATATGGGCATCCTGAGACAGTGTAGCAACTGCCTCATGAACACGGACAACCATCTGCTATTCCACCTAGGAACACAATTTGTGAGAGATGCAATTACATTAACAACCTAGAGTCTATGGTCTGTCCCTCACAAGACAGTATATCTGGCTCTGAAAAAGTTATCAACACCATCACTACACCTCAAACACCACCCTCAATTATAGAACACACACCCACATATGTAGAGGTTCTCAACAAAAACATACCCAAACAAAGGAGACGTCAGAGGCAAAAACACACACAAACTCCACAACCCTCCACACCACATACCACACATAGTCCACACACCTGTGTCTCGCAACCACAAAGGCCTAACCATAAACTCAACATATTAGTCATAGGAGATTACATTGTGAGACACACAGATGTGCCTCTCACCAGGCTGGATAAGGAAAAAGTCACGGTTAGTTGTCTGTCAGGTTCCAGAATCCAACATATCACACATACACTCATGTCTCTGAACAACAGGTACTGTTATGACTCATAGTCCATGTTGGGGTGAATGACCTGAGATGTACCTCCCTGGACTATATGAAGAGAGACATGATTGAGGTCACTGAATATGTGTCTCAGGCAGGTATGTCCCTAGCCTTAAGCAGCATTCTACCATCACCCAGAATGATGCCTCAATACAAACAGAAAATGATTGACTTTAACAATTGGCTTAATTTCTGGTGTCATTCCAGGGGGATCCAGTACCTGGCAGCCTAGGAATATATCATTGACAGACCATGATGCTTTGCTAGAGATGGTCTGCATCTGTCTCACTTGGGCTTCAGTCTTCTGGCAAAGGCCTTGCCTCCCCCATAGTGCCTTTTTTAGGAAAAGTCCTGAGTTCAATAAAACCAACATAAAAATTTCAACAAAACGCAAATTAAAAGTCATGCTGCTAAAGGCTAGGAGTCTAAACATGAAACTGCATTCATTGCATGCATTCTTAACCCTGGAAGATGCTGACATTTGTGTAGTCACAGAAACCTGGTTGAAAGCTGCAGAGAGCACCTCAGCCTTACCTGGTGACTCATCCTATCATACATTCAGACCCCAAACTGTGGGCAGCAAAGCCAAAGGAGGTGGAGTTTCAATGTATATTAAAGACACACACACCTCCAGGCTGGTCAAACAGTATGATGCACAGGAGACACTCCGGATGCAGTTAACCACTGACAAGACCCCTGTTCAAATCATAGCTAGCTACAGGCCCCCAAATTTGACTCAGGATGCCCACTCCACCTATCTGGATCTCTTTGAATCTATCAAGATTCAACCCTTTTCCCTGATCCTGGGTGACTTTAATTACCCAACCATAGAATGGAAAAACTACTCATGCAAGAAGGCAAATGCCCAGAGATTCCTTGATTTTATCAAATCAAATGCGTTGAAGCAGCTAGTTGATACCCCCACAAGAGGTGATAATATCTTGGACTTGGTATTAACTAACACGAGTAACCACTGCAGCACCCCTACAGTATCATCCTCCCTGGTAAGATCCAACCATAAGGCAGTCACTTTCGAAGTCAGCATCTCCCATGACCCCCCTTTAGCCAGGGTCAAACAAAAAAACTTCTCCAAAGCTGATAACAACCTCCTGAGGGATGATATAAACAGCTTCACAGCCCCTTACCCTCTGTTGGAATTGGCACCAATGTCCAAATCTACATCAAAGTACTATACAAGCACTTATATAGATGCATGGAATCAGGAATACCTGACAGGACAAAATCATTCTCCACAACAAAAAGTAAACCTGTCTGGTAGACATCTGTAATAAATCAACTATATAACATAAAGGAAAACATTGCTATCCAGGAACAAGAAGAAGGAGGTGCCCAATTGGAAGCAATCTCTCCTTAGCCTGAACAAGCAAATAAGGACACTAGTGAAATCATCTAAAGCCAACTTCGAGTCCAAATTGGCCACATCTACTAGAGACAATCAATCATAAGGCCTTCTTCACATATGTACACAATCTCAAAGAAAGCACCCAGATCTGTTCAGAACTGGTGGTCAAGGACACCACATACACAAATTCTGTAGATTTAGCCATGCTACTGGCTGACAGATTCAGTGAAACCTCACCCCTCTGTCCCCCACATTAGTAAATCAGGACATCCCCAGTACCTGCCCCCCTCCCCTTATCTCTAGGGAATAGGCCATCACTGTCCTCTCAAAGGCAAAAAATTCAGCCTCCATGGGACCCAATAACATCCCAGGCTGCATCCTACATGAACTTGGTCATGAACTTACAGTGGTTTTAGGCACCATATTCAACCAAAGTCTGAGTACGGCCTTGTCCCAGCTGAGTGAAAGACAGCCACTGTCATCCCTTTGCACAAAGGTGGAGCATCCACCGATTCAGAAAATTATAGTTCCATCAGCCTAACTAGCCTGATCTGCAGGGCCATGGAATGGATTATCATGGACCTCATTAACAGGGGACATTGGCAACCTCCAAACACTTGACTCCACATAGTTTGGCTTTGTGAAGGGGAGGTCATGTCTGTTAAATTTGGTTGGTTTGTTTGAGACAGTCACCAAAGCCATGGGCAAAGGGAAAATGGTGCACACCACCTTCCTTGATCTGGGAAAAGCCTTTGACACTAGTCCCCACTTAGGCATAGTAGACAAACTTTCTCAACTAGGTATCAATCCATATGTTATCAGATGGATAGCAAACTGGCTCACTGATAGAACCCACCTAATCAAAATAGGGAAAGCCACTTCAAGCAGTAGACCCATAACGAGTGGCATACCCCAGGGATCAGTCTTGGGGCCTCTGTTGTTTGGGATATACTTCTCTGAGGTGCAAGCCAAAACCAGTGACTGTAAGCTGGGTGTGGTCATCAATTCCCCAACTGATGTAGACATCTTCCAAGAGGGTCTCACTCAAACAAATGACTGGTGCCAGAAACATGGCCTCAAGCTGAATACCAAAAAATGCATCATCATCCCCTTTGGGGAGAGTAATGTCCCCACATATTATTACATTAATAACAACATCCTAAGCAGGCAATCAGTCATGAGGGATTTGGGCACCCAGGTTGATAGCAACCTGACTTTTGACCACCATGTTGCTTCCATTGTACAGAAAGCTTTCTATATGGCGCACCTCATAAGTAAGGGTATCTCATCCAAGGACAAGGAGATCATAACATCCCTGTATTCTTCCCTAATAAGGCCAATTATTGAGTACAATGACCCCTTCGGCATGTACCTCGCAAAACACATGCAGCAGCTGGAGAGACCACAGAGGTTTCTCACCAGAAGAATCCAGGGCCTCAAACATCTACCCTACACAGATAGGCTAAAAGCCCTGTCCCTCTATTCAGTTTCATACAGACTCCTCAGAGGTGACCTCTGTCTGGCATACATAGCAATCTCAGACCCTGCCTTGATGGGACTACTGTATATCCGCAAGTCAAGCTCCACTTGAGTAACCCTCACGCGTGACCTCAACATGGTCTGTGACATCAATAGTATTTGTTGGCGGGACAGATTTGTGTCCCAGATACTACCTCATCTGTGGAGTAGACTTCTTTTCCATGTCAAGCAGAGCACCTCATTGTCCCTTTTCAAGTGCAACCTGGATAATTGGATGGGAAACAGAAAATACACCCCTGGGATTCCACCCATGTGCCTGCTGGACAGGGGCTTTGGGTGCTGACTTGTCTAAACATGGGCTAAACTCTTGGATAGGCTTATAAGGGCCTCAGGGTCAATAGCCTACTAACTTTCTATGATCCTATGATCCTACGACATATGATATAGGAAGAAAATAATGGTCTGAAAGTGGAAAATATTTATTAAAAGGTACTAAACAAATTATACCAAAGGCACTTCTAAATAAATGCCCCAAAATAGTCCTCAGATCTCATATGGGTATCATAAATACTAATGGCAATAATCATACATATAGTGCACAGAGGCACACAAGTACTATGCCTACTATGATTAGTATACCAGCATGAAGCACCATGATTCATAAACACTGATCATGGTACTGAATATTGATATACAAAGGAATGTCTGTTTTTATGAATGGCACAGTGGAATGAGTTTTGCACCATGTGCACTGTGCTCTCCCATACTGCAGGTACTTCGATTACTGTGTATGTAGAGTGCAGCATAACACAGCAGGAAATGTATAGCTAATAAGGTATGTGGCAGGTCTGGTACATAATGTGCTATATTCTGCCACCATGCTAACTGCAGTCCACAAACATTTACCATTCAATGATGTCAGAACAATGGCCATTACCATAAGGTAAATAGAGGGTATGATGATGTGTGAGATCCCACTGAGAGGAGCTTAACAAGTTGTGGTAACAGGGTTACCTGTGTCACAGGAAATTATCTTGTTAGTAAGGTTTTTCCTATCGTGCTCCATCACTATTACTACCACTATTATTTTTTTAACTTTTCATTGACACTGTTTAGCTCTACATGCAGAGCAGCTTATCAGCAGGTAAGGGGAATCACCATCTAAGAAGCTGTACACCAACTGTATGTAGACTGCTGGTATACCTTAGATTACCCACTGGGATCAGCTTGGATAAGGGTGGATTATACTCTGTGATGCATGTGCACTCCTAAGGGTGGGAAGTTTACATGTCAAGTGTATAGATAGGGTCTACTTCTAAATTTTGAACTTTCAAAATGTTGACTTTCCTATGGTAGAGAAATTCAAATAATTCACAGACATTGTATTGACTAACCATGCCAACTACCATTATCATCATCACAGTTGGACAACTCTACAATGTCAGGCAGTGGAAGCTTCTTGGTGGTTGTGCCTGATAAAGACTCACCTGTGAAGACAGCAAAGCATAAGGCCCAGTATAGCCAAAAACCTCTACCTTACTCTCGCTGCAAACTGTAGCATACTTCTACAATTTCTCTGCATATACACAAGGACTTGACTGCAGTCATGACAACTAGTGTTTGTGCACCATGTTGCAGTCTTTATAGTTGTTTGAATTACTCTGCAGTTTTTGGAATGATACCCTTTATACTTCACATAGCTTCATCCCAACTCACAAAGTGGGCCTTTATTTCAGTATGGGTTCAGTTGATGGCCACCAACACTTCATGGAAATGGACTATTTCATAGAAATCTCACATGGACTTGGTTCTCCTCTGTGGTACATGGAAACCACATATGCTAACCCACATGCTGTAGCATGGCACTGAGAATAATAATAAGAAGAAGAAATATTTCCAGGCAGATGCAGATGACTAATAAACCCCCAATGTAGTCCCTGTTGATTTTCAGAAAGTCC
The DNA here is from genome assembly GCF_019279795.1 of Protopterus annectens. Classification (NCBI taxonomy): domain Eukaryota; kingdom Metazoa; phylum Chordata; order Ceratodontiformes; family Protopteridae; genus Protopterus; species Protopterus annectens. Next base: position 408,994,207 of record NC_056748.1, on the reverse strand, counting down.
ACCTAGCTTGTTTATGCAAAGCCACACACACATACACACACACACACACACACACACACACACACACACACACACACACACACACACACACACACACACCTGTATATCTACTAGGATGGGTAAACCATGACTTTCACAGACCTGCAAATAATGCACTGACTCATGTTTATCAGCTCCTCATGACTGCCATATCCATGCAATGCCAGTCTACAATATCAGTGTTGTGATGACCATGAGATGTTAAGCACACCTGGATGACAGGTTGTCTCAAATGCTAACAACATGCACCACCATGGTCTGTAGTAGCAATTGCAGCCTGCTGCATGTAAACAAATACCAGTAAAAGCCTCAAGGATAATACAGGAGGTCACTTTAATATACTAAAATAAAAAAATAAAAAAAACTGAAGAAATATTATTGTGAAAGTTTGAGTATGATATCCTTTCTTATTTTAATATTTTAAAGTTGCTCCCATGTCATCCTTGAGACAATTACTGATATTTGTTTACTGGACTTCATTGACAGGCACAGGATTTATTTGCTTGAGCTGCTATTTTTTTTAGCTTGTTGCATATTCACATTCTCTAATGCTGTAGCAAACGGCATATACACAAGGACATGGCTGTGGTTAAGACAACTAGTGTTTGCGCACCATGTTGCAATCTTTATATATGTTTGAATTACTCTGCCATCTTGTTTTCCTCATTTGCATATATGGTGTACCTCGTTTTAATACAATTGCTCATTACCATCTGCTAATATGAGCATTATCATATACTGTAAGCATCTCTGCTGCTCATTCTCCACTGTTTGTACTGTGCCTTTGAATCACAGACATCCTAAATGTGGGCGCTTGTCACGCAACATTGTATACTGCAATGCGGTGACTATTTCTGAATCCCAGGGATGGTTTTGTAAATCCAGTGACCAAATTCCACTGAAGGATGCATTCAGCAGGTATATTCATATTTAACAACAGATGTATTTTTTACACTAGAAAATAAGAAAATGTTCTGACTGACACTGAGCACTGGTGCAAGCTGTTCTTTGGCTGAAATAACAAAACAGAAGGTAAAACCTGGATATAAGCAGTACCAAACAATTCATAAATCCTGGTATAGTACATTCACCCATTGGTCCTAACAGTATTTCCATATTCTGAACTTGCATCCTAAGACTTTTTGAAAACAAAGATTCGCTTTTTGATAGCTTGCTTTTTTGTTGCAAAGTTATTCTCAAAGAACATCCTGGATTTTGTGTTGACTTGCATTCCTGCACAACCAGCGAAATTTTTTGGCAATGAAGTGAGGTAGTGCTCTTCAAAAAGCTAACCTATAGACTTATTCTTCACCAATAGTAGGAAAATATCTAGGGTCTTCACTGCTGAGTTATATTAAAAGGCATACAGTATGATTACTGACACTTTCTTACAATAAAATATGGTTTCTTTACAAAGCAAAAGAGCAGTTTTCCTTACAGTAATTAAAGATAGATAAATAGATTGGTACATAGATAGATACAGATACAAGTGCATTCTTCCCATCAAATTACATGGACATTCTACCATATCTTGGCTGATTACAGCTTTGAAGCATTCCTAGATTCATAAGTTCATAGGTGTGTTCTAGGCTACTGACCACTGGGACCTTTTTTAAGCCCAGCTATGCATCCCAAGTCTCTGACAAGTTCTGGTAGTCTTGATAAGTGTAAACAGGGGATTGGGAGATGAAACATTTACATGCAGGGGCCTGGGAATTAAACCGATTACAGGCTTCCTGTGTCCATTAGAGGCATAGGTGCAAAACCAGGAATGAATTTCCTGTTCCTCATCCAATTGTCCAAGTTATGCTTGAATTGAGTTAGGGATAAACTCTGTTGCACTTGGATTCAAATCCAGTTTCAGAAAAGTTGTAGTCTCTGGGGTACATACCTGTTTCTACAGCAGATTCTGTTTATATCACAGGCAAGATTTAAATCTTCGAAATGGGTAATTCTGGTGCTGTTTGTTTTACAGATATGCAGAGTCTGACAATGCCTTGTATGCCAAGCATAGAGTTCCTCTCAACAGCCTGTTGGAGGCAGAATACAGGGATAGGGCTCTGAGGTGGTCTGCATAGGATAAGTTACTTACTCACAGTATCATTTTAGTGAGGAAGCTTTGTGAATGTTACAGTTGTTGGATGCGCCTGGTTAGGTGCATACTAATGCCAGATATAGTGAAACAATGACCTCCTTGAACCTAGATACCATACCTGTATAAGTTGAACAACACAGAATGATTTCTTCACTATTGTAGACTCATGATGGTCAAAGGCTAGATAACTGTCTATGTGTATCCTCAAGTTCTTGACTGTTGGGTCGACCTTTAGAAGTGCGTTGTCAATATGATAGTTACCAGGGGTGGATGACTTCCCAAAAGATACTGTTATGCATTCTTGGCATTTAGTTTTAGTCCTGAAATCTATCTGTGTCAGCCATTCTTGGACAACATTAGTGTTGGTGGGACATTCTATGATTGCTCCAAGTTTGTAATATTCTACAAATATTTTCAGCCAGAGGCCCTTGAGGTGAGCCTTGACTTCAGAGAAATTAATTACAAAAAGTAGCAGTCCCAGGACCAATTTCTGAGGGACTCCATTATTGACTGGCCTCTTTGTAGAGGTGGACTCCCCAATTCTAACTTCCTGGCACCTGTCTGTGAGCCAGCTGGCTATCCACTAGTAACATAAGGGCTTATACCTAACCTCTTATGCTTGTCGACAATACATGAGTGGGGTATTTTGCATCAAATGCCCTCATCCATTACTTTGATGACGTTGTCAAAGAACTTCACCAGGTTGAGTAGGCATGACCTGCCTTTGACAAAACAAACTGGGTTGCGTCTAGTGTCTGGAGGTTTAACATGTCATTATCAATCATTTCCATGACTTTGCATGTGAGACTAGTGAGACTTACAGTCCTGCAGTTTCCAGGATCGATGACCCACCTTTGTGCAGAGGGATGACAGTTGCTGTTCTCCATTCATGAGGCAGGCATCATGTTTGCAGGCTATGGTTAAATAGTTATTTTAGAGGACCTGATAGGTCATGTTTCATGTACTTGGAAGGCCATCTGGGACATTTGTCTGGGTTCACTGATGTATTGTTCTTGGCCTTAGAAAGAGCACTGAGGACTTGTTCCCTAGTAATAGTAGGGGAAGTTATATTTTATGGTATTTCCTGAAAGGAAGCTGGGGGGGCAAAGTTAGAGCTGAATTATTTTGCCAGGAGGTATGCTTTATCGTTTGGCTCAGTATAGGTGTCTCCATTACCAATTATCTTTGCACACAATTGTGTATTGCCTTTGAGACTGCAGACATAGCTAATGAATGCCTTCCTCTTGTCCTTCGCCTGGGAGGTCAAGTTTACCTAAAATTTGGCTTTGGTTAACTTTATCTGTCCTCAGAGCTGTTTGTTTATTTTGAGAAGAGTGCTTTTATCTTGCTACACCTCCTAATTTTTGCCATGATTTTCTTCCTTCTGTTATACAGCCTACTGATGTTGCAATTCGACCAGGGTAGCTTGTTTTTTCGAATTAGTTCTGTACTTATTCCTGGTGGGTATAGCTGCCTCTTTGCAACTATTAACATACTTGTATTTGTATAGGGTTTGAGTGAACAGCTCCTCATAGACAGCAGTATCCTCAGGGTGCAAAGAAGCTTGAAACTTTGCCAGGTCATTACTTAATAGTAGGAAGTTAGCCTAGAATAGTTCTTTTTTTTTTTTTTTTTTATGGGGGGGGGGGCTGCAACCCAGCAGCCAGTGTCACAAGCTTCCCCTGCTGTAATGTTTATATATATATAAATATATATATATATTTTTTTTTAATAAATAGCTTTATTAAATGATCATGTATGACATACTCCATGTTACATTTATATAAATGAAAATAAGCCATAGTGACACAATTTCAACTGCAAGCATTATAGATTTCAAAATGTCCTGTCACAACTGAAGCTGAAAACATTATACATTTGTTTTAACATACCCAGTCATTGTTAGTCAACCATTACATAGCTCATTCAAATCCTGCCTTCTTTTAAATCTTGTTCCTCCTCTGCATGTATTGATCCCACATTTCCAATTTTTTCCTATGTAATTTGCTCCTACCCTTTTCTAAAGATCCCAGTTCCCGTTGTTTTATCTTTGTTACTATCTTTGCTACTTCTAGTAAAGTTGGTTTAGACTTTTGATTTCCATTTTCTAGTAATTGCTTTATTGACAGCCATCATAATTAGACTCAGCAAGAGCTTACAATGCCTAAGCAATTCCCACTCTGTATCACAGCTCAAAAAATATCTCCCTAGTTACTCCAATTTGCTCACCCAGCATCTCCGACAGAGCAGTCTGCAGGGAATCCTTAAAGTATGCCAACTCATTACACTCCCAGAAAATATGTTCCCAGTTACCTCTTTCTTCCCCACCACACCTCCAATAGTTGCTGTCTATCTGAGGAAAAATTCTTTGAAGTCTGCTTGGGAGATAAAAATACCTATGTAAACAATTCCAGGTAAAGATCCTAAATCTTGTAGATTTTGTTGCATATTCTGAAAATATACATATATTCCCCTTTGTTTCTTTGTTTACTGCTTATCTAATCTCTCTTCTCAATCCTTCCTAACCTCCTGTGATTGATTTTTATAGTTATCATGCAATATTTTGTATGCTTTACCTATTATTCCTTTCTTAGTGGCAACATCTGGTCTAGATTCCACTAAGAACTCTACCAAGGCTGGTCTTTCATTTAGGACCTCCCTATTTCTTTCTCTTTGCCTATGCTCTGATATCAATCCTTGATATGGAAGGCAATATCTAGCCTGCAGTCCAAATAAGTTCTTGGTGTCTTCTCATTTTATTACCTTTCCCTCTCTGGCTATTTGTCCCCAATACTTTAGTTCTTTGCCAGTTTTAGGTTCATAGGTAGGTACTAGGCTATTGGCCCAAGGGCATAATTAAGCCTAGCCAAAATGTTTCGGCTTGCACCTCCCATGTGATTTAGTTACCTGCGCCTCTGTCGAGCATGGCCACAGAAGTGATTCCCGGGGTGAATTTCCTGTTCCCCATCCACTCATCAAGATTCCTCTTGAAGAGTGCTAATGAGGAGCTCTGCCTCACATATATGGGGACCTTATTTCAGAGCAGGGGGAGTCTCTGGGACACAAATCTGTCCCTCCAACAAGTCCTGTTTATTGTTGAGGTCAGGTTAAGGTCCCTAGCGTGTGTAGCTTGGGTAGATTGGGTTTTCCTTAGGTGGAGCATTGCCAGCAATTCGGGGTTTGACATAGCCTTGTATGTCAGGCAGAGATCACCTCTGAGTAGCCAGTATGCAACCGAGTACAGTTGGAGTTTTTTTAGCCTGGTGGCATAGGGCATCTGTTTTAGGCCCATTATCCTCTTGGTGCAATATTTTTGAGGCCTCTCCAGTTGTTGCAGGTGTCTGGTAAGGTACATCCTGAATGGGGCATTGTACTCAATAATGGGTCTAATGAGTGATGAGTAGAGGAGGACAATAACTTCATTTTTTCTAGATGCAAACCCCTTTGTGATATGGTGGGCCATGTAGAAGGATTTTCTAATAACTTTAGCAATGTGGTTATCGAAGGAGAAGTTACTATCCACCTGGGTCTCTAGGTCTCATCCCACTCTCTTTGTTAAGTGAGCTGCCACCTATGTGGTAATTCGTAGGTACTTTTTTTTTCCTGAAGGGGATGACAATGCACTTTTGGCATTTAGCTTGAGGCTATGATTTTAGCACCATGTATCTGTTTCAGTGAGACCCTTTTGAAGGATATCCATGTCAGTTGGAGTCTCAATTATGGCACCCAGTTTGCAGCTGTCTGCAAACTTTGTTAGCCATAGTCCCTCTGTGTTTGCTTGTACCTCAGAGAAGTAAATACCAAATTGGAGAGGTCCCAATACTGAGACCTGGGGTACTCTACTTGTCACAGGTTTGGAGTTGGACCTAGAGTTTCCTATTTTCACTGTATGGGTTCTGTTTGTGAGTCAGTTAGCAACCCATCTTGTAATGTAGGGGTTTATATTTAGGTTAGTAAGTTTGTCTATAATTCCTGAGGGGGGGATGGTATCAAAGGCTTTCGCAAGGTTAAGGTATGCCGTGTGAACCACCTTTCCCTCATCGATTGCTTTGGTGACTGTCTCGAAAATGTCAACTAGTTTTAGAGGACATGACCTTTACGAAACCAAACTGGGTAGGGTCTAGGATTTGTAGGTCCCCAATGTTGTTGTTTATGAGTTCCATGATGATACGTTCCATGGCCTTGCAGATGAGGCTCGTCAGGCTGATGGGGCGATAGTTCCTGGGGTCAGTGGTGGCTCCTCCCTTGTGAAGTGGGATGACCGTTGCCATGCGCCACTCAGTGGGCACATAGCCTGAGGTGAGGCTGTGGTTGAACATGGTATTTAGGTGAGGGATTAGTTTGTTTTGGAGTTCATGTAACACTCAGCCTGAGATGCTGTCTGGGCCCATGGATGCTGTGTTTTTTGTTTTAGAAAGTGCCATTTTCACCTGGGTGTCTGTGATTACGGGGGCAGCGCAATCTTCTGGTATAGATATGGGCCCTTTAGGGGGTGAGGATGGGGTAAAGTTTGCACTGAACCTATCTGCTAGTATATTGGCGATATCAGTTGTTTCCCTGAATTTTGAACCGTTGTGCTGTAGCTCAGAGCAGATCGGAGAGTTGCCATTTAGGTTCTTGACATAGCTAAAAAATGCTTTGTGGTTGTCTTTGGTGTCAGTTGTGATTTTCTTTCAAAGCTCGCCTTTGAGGATTTTATAAGGGATCTTAGCTTTTTGCTAAGGTTGGTCAGGGAGCACCTCCTTTTCTGGGTTTTTTACTCTTTTTTGTAATAACTTCTTCCTTCTATTATAGAGCTTGTTTATGGCCTGGGTCCACCAGACTGGTTTCCTTTTTTTTGGAGGAATGGGTCTTGGTTTTGTTCAGGTTAGCATGGTCCAAGTACTCATCTAAGTGCTTGTAGAGTGGTTATGTGTAGGCTACAGTAGATTCAACCAAATTGTCATTCTGCATGGGATAAAAGAAGTTTGCCTCCTCCATCTTAAGTAGCATAAAATTTGCTTTGGAGAAGTTTTTCACTGTGGTTTCCTGGGGGGGGGGGGTATGTGGATATTAAGAGTGATGAGTTTGTGTTCTGATCTAACCAACGAGGAACTTACCTCGGGTATGGAGCACTTGTGCCCCATGTTGGTGATGACCAGGTCTAATATATTTTTGCCCCTTGTGGGGGTGTTGATAAGCTGGTCCAGGGCATTTGAGTTAACATATTCCAGGAAATGTTGAGCAAAGGTATTAGTGCTTGAGTAGTTTTCCCAGTTGATGTTTGGGTAATTGAAATCACCCAGTATTAGGGTATTTGGTTGGACCCTCATGTTTTTCAGTACCTCGAGGAATGAGGAGTGGGGGTCTTGGGGCAGGGATAATGATCTGTAGCAAGCTACAATCTGGAATGCAGTTTTGCCCATTGTCAGTTGCACTTGGATGATCTCTGAAGCATCATACTTTGCAACTAGTCTGGAGGTGTGGTTATCCTTGATGAATATGGATAAGCCTCCTCCTTTGGTGTTTCGGTCCAGATTTTGTGGCCGAAATGTGTGGTATGAGTTGTAGCCTGGAATCACTGGGGTGCTCTCTTGAGCCTTGAACCAGGTCTCAGTTATTGAACAAATATCGATGTTCTCCATTTTGAGAAGAGCCTCAAGTGAGTGCATTTTGAGGTTTAAACTCCTGGCGTTGAGCAGCATTAACCTCAGTTTTTTGTCACTGGTACTTATTACGGAGATAGGTTTGTCTTTTGAGCCATGCCTAAAAAAGGCACTATGGGGGTGGCAAGAGCCTTGGCCAGTGTCCTGAATCCCAGGGGTGACAGGTGCAAGCCATCTCTGGCGAAGCATCGTGGCTTGTCGAGCATGTCATAACAGGCAGACAGATACTGGATCCCCTTTGAATGACACCAGAAGCTTAGCCAATTATTGAAATTTATCATTTTTTCCTTGTACTGAGGTATCATTCTTGGTGAAGGTAAGATGCTGCTCAGGGCTAGGGTCATACCCACATTGGTTACATGATCAGAGAGCTCTTCTATGTCTCTTTTCATGTATTCCAGGGAGGTATGTCTCAGATCATTCACACCAACATGGACAATGACAGAGTCATATTTGTTCTTGTTATGGAGTGACCTGAGTGCCTGTGTGATGTGGCAGATTTTGGCACCCGACAAGCAGCTGACAGTAACCTTCTCTTTGTCCAGCCTGGTGAGTGGGACATCAGTGTGCCTGACTATGGAGTCTCCTATTACAAGTGTGTCAGGTATGATGTTATGCCTTATGGGCTGTGGTTGTGTGGCACACTGGTTTTGGAGGTCATGTGTTTGTTGCGGTGTGTTTGTGGGTGGAGGGTGCTTGCGTGTCTGCTTTGGAGGTCTCTGTTGTTTCCACAGATTTTTATTTAGAGCCTCTGAGTATGTCTTTGTGTATCTACGTGTGGGATTTGCAGTTGCAGGTGTGGTGGGTCTACGTGTATTATTGCAGGTTGTTACCTTCTCCTCTTGACTGCCTATTCCAGTCGTGGCTGGAGAGAGCTTTGCCTCAAGTTTGGCTGTGTAAGTGCATTTCTCACAGATTTTGGTGTCCTGTGGTAGGAGGAGAGGGTTGTCTGTGTACATGAGGCAGTTTCTCCAATATATTCCCAACCCCCTCTTGCCCATTGCCTGTATCCTTAATTGCAGTCATCCCTATCAGCAGAATCTCATTTCTCCATTCCCATGTTGGCTTAGTTCTTAGCAGACTGTCTGCTACTTTATGAATATCATATTCTGTATGATTATTGTTGTTCTCCTTAAAAGGTCTGTATCCAAAATCCCAGTATTTCCCTCTTACTTCAGCTTCCCTCCTGTTTCTTCATCATCTCTTTCCACTTTGAATTATAGTTTTCTGCTTGTGCTATGTATAGGAGCCTTAACTGTGTTGCTCTGAAATACCCCCTTCAACTTCGGTAATCCCAATCCACCCTGCTCTATTGGACAAATAAGTTTATCCCACCTGACTCTTGCCTGTTCCCCTCTCAGATAAAATCCTTCTGTTCTTTATTAATTGCTATCCACAATTTCTCCTGTAGTTGATAAAAATATGCCTGCCCAGTGCTAAAGACTAAGGGGACTAAAAGCATTTTAACTGTTTGTATTTTACTATCGATATCCATATAACAGAGCTTCCATTTTCTTAGTTTTTGAATAATCTTTTGTTTAGTCTCTTCCCACAAATCCTTAGCTGATGCACTGGTATCATTTTTAATCCACACTCCTTAATATTTCAGTTTATTATGTCCCCATAAATATGGATATTGCTGAACCAATTTGTATGTGGGTACATAATTTACTGGTATTGCTTTTGTTTTAGCTTCATTAATTTTGTATTCTGAAAAGGTTTGATGCTGCCTCAATATATTCCACAGCACTATAATGTCCCTTTCTGATTTTGTCAGGTATAAAATAATGTTAAATAGACCCAGCTCTAATTAACTATATTCTTGAATTTCTGAGTTCCTTATTTTCCCTTCCAGTGGTTCTAAATATAATGTAAACAAAAAGGGGGAGAGAGGACACCCCTACTTGGTTTCTCTGCTCAAGTAGAGATTATCAGAGAGGACCTTACCCCCTTTAATTTTTGCCTCCAATCCTTCATATATCCTCCCAATTATCCTTATAATTTTATCAAGAATGCAAATGCTTGCATTGCCCTGCTTATAAAACCCACCTTACTCTTGTCAAATGCTTTTTCTGCATCAACACCCACCTGCAGCAGTGGTATTTTCTTACATTTTGCTTCCCTCTGGATCATCAATGTTCTGTTTATGTTGTTGTGATGCCCCACCACTAGACAGTAATCAAGGTGCCTCAATCCTCACCACTGGCAACAGTGGGGGATGTTCACTGAGAGGATGACAAGTACATACACAGTATTTCCAGATGCAGCTCTCTGCATCAAGTGCAATTTCCCTTAAAAGCATTCAGTGACCACAGTCAGTCTGGGGCTGGTTTCTTTCTCTTTCTCCAGATCCCCAATAAGACTCCCCACTGGAACAGCTCTAGAGTTGAGATCTCAGCTGAGTGACCAAGCCAAGGTGTACCAGCACCCTCTCTGCCCAACCAGTGCTTTGTGCCCCTGCCCAAGTACCTCACACACACAATCTTTGAGTTTTGATTTACACACACACATACACACACACACACACACACACACACACACACACACACACCCCTGGGAGAGGCTGGCACAGGTTTACTAGCTATGCTCCCTTCTGCCCAGACTATACGGTAGTTACCATTGCCACCAGTCAACTCCTTATCAGCTACTTTAAGGCCCTTAACAAAGGGTGTCCAATCTTATTGGTTAATATTAATATTAACACAAATTGTACTTTGGCCAAGAGCAAGGCTATTAGGAGTAACCCACACCATGTCACCAAATAAATAAACAAGTACTCTCAAAACTTAAATATCCCTACACAGATCAGCTACAATGAAAGATTTAAATATATTTAATAATAAATAATAAAAGAACAAGAAAGTGCTCAGTATATATTCACAGTGACATTAGGGTTCAAAATCACAGGAAATATTTAAAACAACTTTGCAGGATAGTATGATAAAGAAAGAAAAACATCTAAACTATTCTTCACAATATTCCTGATTGAATCTAAGAGCATTATTATAGCCTAGTTAACTTAATTAGAGCAAGGCATATGTGAGGGGTGAATGTTTTTTGTCAGGTCCAAGACCGAATACAGAATGCCTTGATTCACAAAGAGACTTCTTAGATTAATATCTCAAATATTACTGCTGGGATAGCTTGCAGAATTATCTCATTTCTTATCATTTGACTCTTTCCCATGTGAAAAACCCACTGCTGGAAGCTGGCAGTATTTAGCTTCTACCTCTGAAAATGCATAGACCTCAGACCTTTGGCAGATGCTGGAAGTCAGAAAACAATTACATTCCTCCACATTTCAAGACTAGTAATTATTTCACCCTAAAGACAATACAGATAGCTCCCTAGTTTTAGACATTGTGTCTCCTTGCTGCATTGAAACTGAAAGATACCACCTTTTATGGCGTAGCCATAAAGTAATTTAATTTCAATTATTTTTTCTTAAGTTAACCTCCTGTATTCCAGTTTCCACTGTTAAAAATATATACATTTAAACAATTACAATAGTGCATGTACATTTCTGTTCTATTCCAGTAGGGCACACTGTGGTTACATTTCAAACAGCACTTTGCAAAAACCTTTTCAGCACACACGTCTGTACTTGCAGTTTGATATACACATGGCATACAGTTCTAATACATTTGTAACAGAAACATCTTATATAAATCATGTTGATATTCACAAATGACATATAATTATTTACAAAATTCCATATATAGCTGTACTGGCAGTATCTCCTTTTATCACAGTTGTCAAATGTTTACCTCCCCTCCACAAAACCACCTTGATCCATATCTATCAATTTTGGCATCGATTTTGCCATTCTTTTAACATTATAGACATAAACACTTTATAATCATGATTTAGAATTGAAATGGGCCTGTATGAAGCTGGAACTGATGGATCTTTACCCTCTTTAGGTATTACAACTACTACAGCTTTCTTCCAAGATGTTGGTAATTCTCCTCCTCTTAAAATACTGCTAAAACAAAACCTTCCAGATCTTTATCATTTTTTTTTCCTAGCTTCCAAACTTCCACAGGAATGCCATCTATTCCTGGGAACTTTCTTGCAGATTGGTTATACATCACTATTTTGATCTTATCTCCTATTATCCTAAATGTCAGTAATTGAGCCTCCTCTCCCTCTAGCCTTGGCATATTTAATTCTTCCATAAACATTTCCTTGTGTATCTTTTCTTGATTTACATATTTCTCTGCTTCATACAGACTTTCATAGAATTTCCAAAATATTTCTAATACTTCTACAGGATCCATTGGTATCTTCCTTGTTATGGGCTCCATAAGTTTGGTGACAGCCCTTTATATTTTCTGATACCTGAGTTTTTTTTGCGCACTAGCCTAGAGTAGTTCTTGAACATACTAGGGTTACTTGTGGTTCCAGATTTTATTTGTACTTCAGAGGAGACCATATCTTGGTCTGACTTTACCAGAAAGGACATTACACTAGTGGGTGTGCAGCACTTTCCCATATTAGTGAGAACCATATACAGTATGTTTGCACCCTTGGTCTGTATTGACAATCAGTGTTCAGGACGTTTGTGTTTACAATATCCTGGAATCTCTGTACCTGCATGTTTGGTGTCTTATATGATTTCCAGTTAATAGTGGTGGTCATTAAAGTCATCCATGAACATGATTTTGAGTTGGATGCTGAGTGTTTCCAGTAAACTTAAATATGTGTTATGGGTTTCTTGGATCATAGAGGGGAATCTATAGCTTACAAGAAAGTGGTATAGGATTTTGCCTATCGTGATTTGAACATGGAGTACCTCAAGTGCATTATCTGTTTGATCAGCCTTAAGGTACATTTATTTTTGATGTGAATTGAGACACCTCCATCTTTAGTCCCTGCCTATGTGGCAGCAGGTCTAAATCTGTGGAAGGCATAGTCTTGCAATGTCGGGGTTGTGTCCATGGCTTTAAACCATGCCTCAGTGACTGCACTGACTTCAGCATTCTCTAGGGTGAGGAGAGCATGTAGGGAGTGGAGTTTCTTGTTTAGACTGCTAGCATTAAGCAGTAACACCCTTAGATTTTCTTGGTTTTGATTTGCAAAGTCAGAGGTATTTTCAATTTGGAATTGTCTAAAAAAACACTACATGGAATGACAGTGTTCTAGCTAATATTCAAAAGCCTAGAGGGAAGAGGTGCAGACCAGCCCTGGCAAAGCAGCTCAGTCTGCTGACCATCTCCTTCAATGCTGACAAATTGTACCCCCCCCCCAGAATGACACCAAAAACTAAGCTAATTATTAAAGTCAGTCATCTTCTGTTTGTATTGCGGCATTATCCTTGGAGAAGGTAGAATGCTGGTCAATGCTAGGGTTATGCCAACCCGGGACACATATTACAAAAAAAAGCTTCATGATGTCTGTCTTCATATAGTCTAGAAAGGTACATCTCAGGCCATTTACACCCACATGGACTATGACAGAGTCATGCCGGTACTTGTGGTCCAATGACCTGAGTGTGTGCATAATTTGGTGGATCCTGACCCTTGATGAGCAACTGACAGTGACTTTCACCTTAGTCAGATTGATGAGAGGGACATCATTGTTTTTCACAATGGAGTCTCCAAAGAAAATAATGCTGGATTGTACGGTGGCTTTCCTTATGGGCTTGGAAGCTGAGGCTCCAATAGATGTGGCTGTATGCACTGATGTGGGTGTTGTTTTTAAAGTGTGTATTTGGGGTTGCTGAAGGCATTCATTAGGTGTGCTTCATCTAGGAAGTCTTTGAGGGTTAGGAAGGTTACATTTAAGTCATCATCATCAGCCTCCTTTTTCATATTTTCTATATGGGTTGGGGTGCTGTGTCAACTGTTGTCATCTCTCTTGATTCAGTGCCACTTTCCTACATTTCTTCAACAGTCATGTCTGACTGTCAAAGGTCTTCTCTGACTCAGTCCATCCACCTTCTTGCTGGACACCCTCATTTCCTCTTGCCTTATTCCTATCTGTCCAAAATCTTCTTCACGTGATTGTCTTCTGCTTTTCAGCACATATGCCCAAACCATGGAAATCTGTTCGATTTTGACCTTCTTTGCAATTGGAGCCACTTGTGCTTCTGATGCGATGTTCTCATTTCTTTTTCTGTCTCACACTGTGCATTCTACCACCCATCTTTAGCACTTCATCTCCATCACCTCTAGCTTACTTAACTGCTCTGCCTTTACTACCCAGGTTTCTTTACTATACAGTAATACTGGTCATAGCACTCTTTTATACACCTTACATTTCAGTTTCTTGGAGATTCTTCTACCTTGCATTTCAGCTTCTTCGAGATTCTTCTGTCATGCACTACCCCTGATGCTCTGTGCCAGTTGGCTGCAGCCCCTCTGATTCTAATGTTGACCTTCTCATGTTAACCTGTTCCACTATTTTCCCTTCTAATTTCTCCCATTGCTTTCATTGCCACAGTGTTATCTGTACTAAATTTCATCCCACATGCCGTCAATGTTGCATTCCACTCCCCTATTCTTTGCTGAGGGTCTTTCTCAGAATCTGCCTGTAATGCCACATCATCTATATATAGCAAGTTTGTTGATATGTTTCCTCCAACTTGTTTGCTGAACAGCAATGGGCTTAGAGCATGGTGCACATCCACTCCCACTGGGAACTCTGTAAGACCAAACACTGTTCATACTTGAGTTATTGGGTCCTTGTATATAACCTGCACTAATTCTATTGATGTTTCTGGGACTTTGAACCACCACAGAACTGTCCAAATCAACTTTCTTGGGAACTTGTCATATGCTTTTCCCAAGTCTAGGAATGCCCAGTTGGACTCTTTCCTCATCTCTAGTTTCTTCTCAACTATCTGTCTCAGTACTATAAACATCAGATTGGTTGTGCTGCATCCTGATCTAAATCAGAATTGCTCTCCTCTCATCTTACTTTCTACTACTCTGCATATTAATTTATCAATCACCCTCTCCAGAACTTTAATGCAGGTAACATGAGTTTGGTACCTTTATACTGCCCACAGTTGTGAATGTCCCCTTTTTCTTATACATTGGCACCAGTATGTTTATTCTCCAGTCTTCTCTCATCATTTCTCTCAATACTGCTATAAGTACTCTCAACAGCCATTTCTGCCCTATTTCACCCAACCCAACATATTGATCTTATCTGCTATGACCTCATCTGATCCTGCTGCTTTCCCTGAATTAATTTTCCTTAGTGCTATTCTTATTCCTTCTAGTGTGGGATCCTCCTCTTCTTTTATTGCAGGTTGTTGGAAGTACTCCTTCAATCTGCATTTGATATCATTTTTACTTGTGAGCAAGTTGTTGCTGCCATCCCTTATGACTATCTTCTTTATTTTTTATTTTTCTGTCTTACCTTGCAACCTGATAAAAGTTTCTTTATGCCATCTACTGAATCACTTTCCCGACATTAGTAGAGTGCCTCTGATACCTTGTTTTTTGCTATTGCAACTCTTGCTTCAGTTTTTGGCAGGTTGATTGGCTTTATGTCCAGCTCTCACTAAACACAGCTATCCTTGGTAACCCAAGCTGGGCAACTGAACACTGGACACCAATAGCTTATTGATCCAGGACTGCTGGTTTTTATGGCACATACACTGGCCAATAGGGTCACATACACCTCTCATCATTTGCATGGTCCTTGGCACAGGTCAGAGTAGGCCAGGTCTTCAAAACACTTATCACCTTCAAATACCCATGCCATTTGGTGACAGTAATTAACATGAACAAATCATCTAGAGCCAATTTTTATACTGTTGAATGGCTATCTCTGACATGGTATGCAGTTTGTGATCTGTGTTCTCCTATCCTGAAGATACTGCTCACCACAGTTGATGCCCAAGGTGGTGGGTCTATACAAATCTTCACCCTATAGGGCACCATTTGAAGTTTGTGGTGCTTCCCACAGCTCAATTCTTGGATGAGTTTGAGATAGAAACACCCAGTATGTTTTTGCGAAGGGGAAAGAACCCCACATAGATTACATTTAAGTGCCTCAATGTATGTACGTCTATGTGTCTGATTCGTACCATGTGTGATGGGTGTAGAGTGTGTACTACTGACAGCCTGAGAGTGTTGCCTCCAGTGACATTGTTTGAATACATCTCTTACATATATTATCAGTTTATTTGAGAATTAGCTGGCTATCAGTAAACATGAAGTGATGTCTACATTGCCTCAAGATGCCAAATATCAACTCAAAATGCCTGCATCGATACAGGGCACTACCAAACACTTGAGAGGAAACTATTAAAGCAGACCCTGATGATTTATAAATAAAGCATTTTTGGAGATATTCTGAAGTTAGGTTAGACAGTAGCTAATCAAATAGTACTTACTGAAAAGAAAAAAAAAACATTCACTTTGCCAAGAATGATGAATAGTATGGACTCACCTAATTGTCTACTATTAGTGCCAGTTTCACCATAGCTTCATGCTGCTGGGATGCAATGCTCCTTTGCTTCTTGTCTCACCAGAAGCAAAATGGTAGCACTAATCACAAGATGGGAAGAAGGCTATAGGCTCATTGGTGATCAACAATCTTGACCCAGATAATGCAGGGGTTTGTAGGCTTGCTTTTAGCCTTTTCCTGTTAGATGCCTTGAATAACAAGCAGACCAATTAGGAAGGTCTTACATGCTGGCCTTGTTCAAGAGAAATCTTGACCAATGGATGGGAGATCGCAGATATACCCCAGGGATTACCTCAGTGTCACTGCTCAACAGAGGCACAGCAAAATAATGGGTATAGTTCCCCATACTAAAGGGGTGGCGTAAGCCACAAAACTATGGGCTAGGCTTGTAAATGCCCTCGGGCAGATAGCCTAGTATGAACCTATGAACCTATGAACCTATGAACTCACTGCCCAATCAGAGACAGGAAACAATGCCCTCTGCTCCTTCTCTCACCAGGAGCAAAACACAAGTGCAGACTCTAGCTATGAAGCAATAATCATGCTTTCTTTCTTCATTTTTTTTTAACTTTGCAACATATAAACAGAAGTATATTTACTGCAGTTGTAAATGGCAATTATACAGTTGCAAAGAAAAGAAAATAGTCTTTTTTCCCCAAAAACAAAACTGTACACAATAGATACAACATGCGTGTGAGATACTAACTAAAACAAATTGTGGTACTACAGACAGTAAAGTCCAGTAAGTAGTAATATATGTTATATAACAATTAACATTTTAAGAAACAAATTCAGGAGGCAGAGTTCTGCTGAAATAACTCAATAAGAGAGAGAATGCATTTGTCCAATGATTCTTGACAAGTGTCTTAGGAAATAACCTGCTTTCCTTTATTTTAGTCTCAGTTAAGGCTATTTATTTTAAGAAATATAATAATTCTTCAAAGGATGGTAATAAAATAGATCTTAAACACTTAGTGACATTTTCCTTGCCACTGACAAAATGCTCCATAGCAGGTAGAGATTCTCATTATATATCTTGTGATTGCCATTTATAGTAAATAAAATAAAAACATATTTAAACAAAAATAATAAAACAATAAAGCTTTCGTGAAATCTTCTGCAGAATTCCAAAAATGGTTTAAAGAAGGACAGTCAAAAATATGTGCATCCTGTCTGCATTACAAATCTTGATACACCGCCAACATTTATTGGTGCTGTTTTTTTATTTATTTTAGTCTTTCTGTTTCGAGTTAACAAAGATATATATACAAATTTTCAAGCAAATATATGCCACTGTTGGGACCAAGATGTATTTTTAGTAAAATTTAGCATTTGAGATTTCTGCTCTTGATTAAGTAAAGAGTTATGATCCAATATTATATGTTCCATTTTTTCATTTAAATTAGTTTTGTACTGTAGCAGAATGTTATATAAGTTAGAGATGTGATTTTCTACCTTATATTTGTTATTTAATATATCATAGAAAAGTTGAATTAGTTTATGGTTTTCTTTATGATGAATGTCCAAGAAATAAACATTTACCTTGAGCTTATATTTTAATATTCTGTAAAAGTAACCAATCTTGTGGATTTAAATCATAATCATTTAAAGCTTTTGATGATCTTATACTTTTAGATCTTTAAACTATTGATACCAGCAAGAAAAGTGTTTGGTCTCCCAAAGTCACATTTAAATGTAGATACGTATTAAAGTAAGATTTGGTTATAATAAATGGAATGATAGTCTCAACCCAAAGTTTCAAGTCTATTTTGCTGAGTGTGATAATTCTGAAAGAATTTAAATTGTGGTTCATAAACAAAAAGAATGACAAGGAGGGAGAATTATATTGTATGTTGTTACAAAAATAATGCCAAAAGAATTTATTTTAATTTATACTGCTATTATTTCCTGTTAAGTCATCATTAGTATTAAGTAGGTCAAAATGTATGGTTTTCCAGTTTAAAATTGTTGCTTTAACATAGGTACCTCCATCAGGAAAGTTAATATCTCCTAAGTTCAAAGATTTAGTATAATGATGTACTCTATCGATACTCTGCATCCCTCCTCAGCACATGTCCAAACCAACGTAATCTTGCCTCTCTTGCTTTGTCTCCAAACCTTCCAACCTGGGCTGACCCTCTAATATACTTATTCCTAATCCTGTCCATCCTCGTCACACCCAGTGCAAATCTTAACATCTTCAGCTCTGCCACATCAAGCTCTGACTCCTGCCTTTTTGTCAATGCCACTGTCTCCAACCCATATAACATAGCTGGTCTCACTACCCTCTTGTAGACCTTCCCTTTCACTCTTACTGGTAATCGTCTGTCACAAATCACTCCTGACACTCTTCTCCATCCACTTCATCCTACCTGTACTCTCTTCTTCACCTCTCTTTCACACTCACCATTACTCTGAACTGTTGATCCCAAGTACTTAAACTCATCCACCTTCGCCACCTCTACTCCCTGCATCCTCACCATTCCTCTATCCTCCCTCTCATTCACACATATATATTCTGTCTTAGTTCTGCTGATCTTCATTCCTCTTCTCTCTAGAGCATATCTCCACCTCTCCAGGGTCTCCTACACCTGTTCCCTACTCTCACTACAGATCAAAATGTCATCTGCAAACATCATAGTCCACGGGGACTCTTGTCTGATCTTGTCTGTCAACCTGTCCATCACCATTGCAAATAAGAAAGGGCTCAGAGCTGATCCTTGATGTAATCCCATCTACACATTAAATGCATCCATCACTCCCACCGCAGACCTCACTGCTGTCACACTACCCTCGTACATATCCTGTTCCACTCTTACATACTTCTCTGACACTACCGACTTCCTCATACATAGGAATAATGAATAAAGCATAATGATTTGAAGTCTCTCAGAGTGAATGTATCTTTTAAGTTAAGAATTTCCATCCAATTTTTAAGCACTTCTGCGGTTAAAGTCAGTCTTAATTTTCTTTTACTACTAGAATCTGAATCTTCTAATAAACAATTGAAGTTATCTCCTACTATTAAAATTCTTTTATATTCATTAAGAATAATCTATGCGCTTTTTAGCTAAATGTTGTCCCATCCCAAAAAAACAATATATATTTACTAGTCAGTAATCTGTTTTTATGTTTGCAACAGTGAGAGTTAAGAGACCATCTTGGTCTTCATATTTATGAATCATCTGTGATGGGATAGATTTTTCCATAAAATCATAATTTCTCTTCTCTTGTTTTTAAATGACAACTGTGCCAAAATTAAATAATTAGTGAGATTCCATACATTAATATCTGCATATTTAAATATGTTTTTGAAGGAATATAATTTGAGCCTTGTTTGCTTTTAAATAAGGAAGTAGGTTAGATCTTTTCATTGGATTATTTAAACCACTGGCATTAAAGATAACAGAATTAAGTCCATCTGTAAAATATGTTAAGATGACAGTATATTCATCAAATAAGTTGATCTAACTAAATATTTTATAACTATACCACCTATAATATTTTCTAGAGTTAAATCCAATATTTCAAGCATGATAAAAAGTAAAAAGGAAAAGTAATAATAAACCAAAGAGAATAATTTTATGAAATGCATGGAATTCATAAAATTCCTAGTCTAGTAAATATAAGATCCACTGCACTATCCTTCACTATCTAACTAGCCTAGAGCTTATCAAAGAATAGGGAATGAATAGGATTAATAGCAGCAAAAGTCTAATAATATGGAGATTTATGAATTATAAGGATTCATTTTCCCAGTATGAAAATGGTGAAAGTAGAAATGGATGAGACAACTGAATCAATTTGAGTATGGGAAGTAGAGATGAGATGATAAATATATGTTTGCTTTCTTAAATTAAATCTAGATGTCCACATGAATGAAAAAGTATTAATCACTTTTAATTATGTGTGTGTGTGTGTGTGTGTGTGTGTGTGTGTGTGTGTGTGTGTGTGTGTGTGTGTGTGTGTGTGTGTATATATATATATATATATATATATATATATATATATGCATACACATAGATAAAGTTTTCCTTTTCTTATTCTCCTCTCTCCTTCAACTCCTTCACTGTCTATCCTTCTCACTCTCTTTTATTCTTTACCTTTCCCTTTATCTTTGCCACTTTTTCTTTTTTGCACTCATTTCTATTCATTTATTTATTTATTTTTCCTTTCTGTCTTACCCCTTCAGAACAGATACCCAGCATGCAGCTCTTCCACTCTTCAGCTCCTCCTGCCTTGAAGCACTGTTATTGCTTAAAACAACATTCTCTTTGTTTAATGATGTAAATAATTAGGTTAAAGAAAGGCGATGTCCATCCTGTGCAGTATCCTCAGCTTAAGGTGATGAGAGAAACACAAAAACTCTCCACTGCCAGTCACAACTTTTTTCAATATATCACCAACGCAATACAACAGAAAAGGAAAGCACAGATGCACTCTAAACAATTGAATGAAATCTCCCTTGCCACCAAAACATGAAGCAAGTGAACAGGAAATAGATCAATACTAAAGTAATCAGGCAATCATCTTTATGCCAGAAGAGCCCAAGATTTACAAAAAACCCTCTAGAAGCATGGCTAATATTTTCCAAAATGATTTAGCACTTCACCTTCGGTTCACTGAATCTGCAGCAAAGTTCACCACATGAAAATAATAATGACCAAGTGAATGCCACCAAGCCAGTCCCACAAGTGCTACACACTTTGTCAAGTGCTACTAGACATGATAAAACAAGTGCCACAACAGAGTCTATGCAACTATTAACTAGTGTAATTTTAAGGCAGGAAATGCTCGTATTAATGTTGGAAGTAATCTGCTGTGTGACTGATACCTGACTGAGAAATAAGGATAGTACCAACTTTTACAAACAAGTACAGGAAGTGATGAGGGAAATAAAATTGATGTCACTCTTGCAATCAGAGGAGACTGAATCAGTTAAGCTTACAGTTATTAGAGTACTGATTAGATTAGCTCGCACCATATGTGCAGCAAACACAGAGTGCCAATACAAAAGGTACCTTTGAGGTGCAATTTCCTAAGGGAAAGAAACCGGTGCATTTCACCATCCTCAAAGGAAATATCGATCAATGCAATAGCAACCAATAACTTATACAAACCTCCAAGCCCATTTCCCTTTCCCAGCACAATTACGAGGTCTATTGTCAGAGAAATGTACACACAGACATGCACAAACACACACACACACATATATGTGTGTGTGTGTGTGTGTGTGTGTGTGTGTGTGTGTGTGTGTGTGTGTGTGTGTGTGTGTGTGTGTGTATTTTATAGTTAAGCACCTTAAACAGGAGATGAGATGAAATAAATTATTTACATGTATTGCACATTTTAAGAGCATGCTATCAAAGGGCATTTGAGTTAACTGTAATTGAACACTTAGTACTTTGAGAATTTGATTATGAAGAAGTTAAAAAAAAAGAAAAAAAAACATTATAAATCAAACTTAGAGGTGTGTCACAAGACACATTTTATACTTAAAACAATTACCTGCATGATGAGACTGGACATTGTCTTAGTCTTCTGAAGAGAGCATATATAAAAGTGAATAGATCTATGTAGAATATGTGATATGATTATGTTAAGGTATAAGAAAGTCATTTTACTAAGAGATGGAGTTGTTCATAGTTTTTGTTTTGTTGTTTGAGGTTATATCTGTTTTTTTTGTTTGTTTCTTCTTTGTGATAGATGAGGAGATCTTCTCATGAGATCTTTTTTATGGTGGGGATATCCAGTTCATGTCTTCAGTAGTTGTTAAAAGTTCATTGCTCTTTATAAAGGAAGAAGCAGCTTCTAAATTGTTAAGAATTCTGATAGCATTTGATAGAATAATTTTTATTAAAGCAAGGAAAACTGTTTGAGATTTGATCACATTTGATTTGACTGTTTTTACAAGAGGCCAGAATTTTTTCCTTCTTTCTAAGGTTTTACCTGAATAATCATTATCAAATTTTATGTTGTTCTAACCATATTTTAATGGAGTGTTTCCCCAAGCTGTTTTAAGACTCAAGACTTTAACAGTGAAAGAAATTAATTTTATTGCTATAGATTTTGGAGGAGTTGTTGAAGTTGAAGGCATGGGTTTACATAGGTTCATAGGTTCATAGGTAGGTACTAGGCTATCTGCCCGAAGGCATTTATAAGCCTAGCCGGAATGTGTTGGCTTTCGCTGCCCCCTTAGATTAGTTCCCTGTGCCTCTGTCCGGCAGAGCCATTGAAGTGATCCCTGGGGTAAACTTTCTGTTTCCCATCCACTCGTCAAGGTTTCTCTATGTGTTCTTTCAATGCCATAGGGAAGTTTTTCATGCAGTATTTAATAAAACAGAAGCACTAATCCTAAGATGACTACTGAGAGGCGAATTGTGGGTTCTCTAATGATTGCTGGTCTTGGAACGATGTTGCAGATTTTAAAGGTAAGATGGAGAAAATGGGTTATTATCCTTAGAGTTGCAGTGTGCACTAAACAGTCAGATATTAAAGCAGGGGCAACTCAAGCTTTAACAATCTAAGGGAAGAACCACTAATTGTAATAGAGCCCAGACAATTAAAAGTACAGCATGTGTGAGGCAGAAAATCATAATTTCATGGGAATTACTAAACTCATACAATAAAACCAAGCTTATTTCATAAAATAAACAACTGTGGTAAGCCATGACTTCCTTTCTGTAGTTCCACACACTGCTGAACAGAGTGACAGAGAAAAGCCAGGACTATATATGTGGCAGTCTCTCCATTTCAGGTAATATTCTGGATACATTCCAATAATTATATGGACATAGTTTAATGTTTTTGGGACTTTTTTTCCTTAAACTTAAAAATGCTTTCTATAAATATTTTAGCACTCTTTTTCTAAAACTTAAAAATATATTCTATAAATCTAATCCTTTCTATTACAAAAAATGTTTTTAAAACTACTAAAGCATTGCTGTTGACATTTTCTGAATGCAATATTTCCTTCATGGACAGGAGCTATAGGGATATAATGGGCATTCCAAGGGTAAAATGAAACCCTGTCTTTGGTATCAGGCTTCAGATCTCCCATACTTGCACTCATAAACACTAATAACTGACAGGTGAGTGCAGGAAAGACAAGGAGACTACAAAATAGCAACAAAGAACTGTAACAAATGTACATACATTTAATGCCAGCCCAGCAGAGTTATAGCATACAAACCATTAAGTGCTTTCATTTCCAAAAAAAACTTTCTCAGAATAAAAATGCAGAAACGTCAGTTCTTTATATAAGATTCAAACCATCATGGTTTAAAAATTTACTACCAGTGTTCCATCAAACCTAACCAACCAGAAAGAACTTTCTCTTATATATGAAATAATAAAAATACTAACAGAATCTTCTTTTAAAAACTTTACAACGCACTAATACCTTAAAACATGAATTGTTAAATAACAAAATTAATAACCAATACAAGTTAATTATATTTCTAATGTATTATATTTTAAATAATCAACTCACAATTTATCTTCTTCTTCTTTCGGCTTTTTCCCAGTTAGGGGTCGCCACAGCGGATCACCTTGTCCGCACATTGAATGGCAGTGGAGTTTTACGGTGTCGAGTTGCCAGCCCGGCGCCCAACCTTCCACAGAAGGCACACTCACACGCACACCTAGGGCCAATTTAGAGTATCCAATCCACCTGCAGCATGTCTTTGGGATGTGGGAGGAAACCGGAGCACCTGGAGGAAACCCACGCGACCACAGGGAGGACATGCAGACTCCGCACAGAAGGCACCCCAGCCGAGGATCGAACCGGAGAACCTCTTGCTGTGAGGCGGCAATGCTAACCACTGCACCACCGTGGCCGCCCAATCAACTCACAATTTATAATTTAGTTAATTTAGAAACATAAAAATACTTTCTATAAATCTTTTGGGACTGTTTTTTCTAAAACTTAAAAATACATTCTATAAATCTAATCCTTTCTATCACATAACTCATCCTTTCCATCACATAACTCATCCTTTCCATCACAAAACGTATTTTTAAAACTATTAAAGCATTGCTTTTGCCATTTTCTGAATGCCATATTTCCCTCATGGGTGGTATTTATAGATGTATAATGGGCCTTCCAAGGGTTACCCTGTCTGTGGTATTAGGCTTCAAATCACCCCTGTGTGATATGTGTTTTACCGGGTCTATATTAGATAACCAAATGTTATCTTTAGCGAACGCTCACATGAGCGAAAATGCCGGGATCAAAATGGTGTTTTCGGGGTCATGCTACAGTGAGGAGTGGGATATTTGCCCTTTTCTCACTGTAATGCAATCTCGGAGTTGGAATATATAGTTAGTGGGGGGTGTTGGGGGCACAGCCCCCCGCAATACAAAGCTCGATTACCAGCATTTTCACTCATGTGAGTATTTGCTAAAGATAACATTTGGTTATATAATATAGACCCGTTTTACCTGTACCAGCCATCCCATTGCATACTTTGATTTGTTGAATATTTTTGATGCATACTTTGCACACTGTTGAATTGGAATCTCCTTACTGCCTTGATCCCCTTATTTCTTATCCTCCTTGTTCGTTATCCTGACCAATGTTATACTAAGGTCTGACCTGTAGGTATGTCTAGAAATGAGATCTCTAACCAAAATTTCACACATATTTTTAAAACTATCTAAAGTAATATATCACATATGCAGTGGTCTTTTAGAGCCACAGTTCTCAACTTTCCCCATTTCCTTTTCTCACACACCTTCAGCTCTCTTAAAACTGGTTCACACCAAACTATATTCAGGTTCCCAAACATTAACTATATTCTACCTCATCTTCAAAGAAATATCATCACTTGCTGTTGATCTTCTTTAAATAGTAAATGTCTTATTCCTTACTACTTTATTATTAAAGAATGTAATGCATTTTTGTAAAGTTGACCATTTTTGTATGCCTGACTATAATTTGGAGTGAAATTGTCCAGTAGAATTTTATAAAAATCCAGTCTGTCTCTTCTATCTGCAGTTTTACTACTCATCAGTTTCTGAGATGCTTCATTAATTTTTATATGTTTGAATAATTTTCCATGACTCATCCAACCTTGCTTCCCATCCATCCTACCATATATCTCCCTCATTTAATTTAAGGTCACTTGGTTTGCCCCTTGATTGGTTTCCTTGTTTTATTCTATGAATTAGTATGTACTTTGTTAACTTTACTCTATGTCCTTAACTGTTTTTCTGTTTCCTCACTTGCATTCTCATTATACCTGTCTACCCACTGAATTATCTAACATTAATTTCAGGTACTTTTTTGATGAAGGATAGAGCCATTTGACAGAGTATTTAAACATTAATTAGTTTTTTTCTGATTGCAAAGCCAGTAAACATAAAAAAGGAAATATACCTATCTTGTGCCACCTTACAGGTGTGCACTACCACTGAGTATGTTTTTTTTTTTTTTTTTTTTTAATGGGTGAAGTACTGCTACCAGCTTATTCACGTTCCTTATTGGCCAAATTACCAACTGCTGTTGATATATTCTCATTCCCTTAATAGCCCATTTGTTCCTCTCTTGCTCCCCTTATTATCTTTGGATGGTGATCTACCAAATCCTATTGTAAACCTATAGGTGAACCCTCCTTCACAAGGGAGAGAATGACCTTACAGTCTGTTGCCCATATAACTGTGGAACATCTTTCTTATTATTTGTCCTGGGAGGGGACTGGCTGAATCTTGCTCTGACTCTGCAGGTGCAGTCTTCTTCTATATGAAGGCATCAGACTAGCGCTCTTTTCCCCTAAAGCTGCCACCCCCCTTTTATGACAGACAAGAGCATGGGACAGCCATCATATATGAGATTAGGGACAGTGAGATTTCAGTATGTAGAGAAAGGTCATCTATAGTTAGATAAAGGGAGCATGATGTCACAGACATCACCACCTATTATACCAACTCGCTTATGTTTTCCCCAGTCAATGAAATAAGTGCTAGCCTGTCTTCAGCCAAACAATAATGATATATCCTCCACCATGGTATACGACAGCTTTAGACTATTTCTCAGGCCCTCCCCTTGGGATGGGCAGGATGACATAAGACAATCAGTCCCTTATCCCAGTCCTGTTCTTCGAGTGCCTGCACCACTAATGGAACTCAGGCCATCTAGGTCATAGTCAAGGCTCTATCCCTCTGTGCCAAGGAGCAGGGGTGCATTTCAAAGCTACTCTTCACTAGTGATCTGCACATGAGATAGCCAATATCTCCTCATACTACTTTTTGTTTCATGTTAGTGCTGTCCATCTGCTGTATGCAATAACACTTTAACATGGCAACAAATTGCTTTGATGAGTAATTGTTGGGGTCTATATTAAATCATCAAAACATCAGATCATCAAATACCACTTCATCAGAAATGCTGTTCATCGAATCCCCTCATGTGGGCGGCACCCCCACTGATTATATCTACCAACTCCAAAATTGCACTACAGTGGGGAAAGGGCAAATTTCCTGATCCCTACCATAATGTAATCTCAGTCAGAATGGTTTGACGAACAGCATGTTCAATAAAATGCCGTTTGATGATCTGTTCTTTGAATTAAATAATAGGGACCCATTTTCATGGATTTATAACATGTCTTAGAAACAGTAGACCACTCTATTTTATTTAAAAAATGAGCTAACTGTGGTTTCTCTGATGCAGTTTTAAAATGTTTGTCCAAATATCAACAGCAGTTGGTATGTTACCTGAAAAGCATTTCAAACTAAGACAACAACCAAGCAAGATGAGTCCGACTCCTTCTGTAGAAAACTTTTCTGAAGATCAGTACATGATCCACTACTCTTTGCACTAATTATTAATAACATTCCATGAATTCTTTGTAATAGCATCTGCCTATTCTGAACAGAAGATGTACTATTACTTAATGCCAACAAGTCTACAAAAGCCTTAGGAAAAAAAAAAGGATTGCATTATGACTTCATCCTCTCTTTGAGTTGGCTTGCTGTGACCTGCTGGAGAGATAGGTATGTATCCCAAAGAATACCCCATCTGTAGAACAGGCTCCCCATCCATGTGAAGCAGAGTTCATCCCTAACCCAATTAAAGTGCAACTTGGACAATTGGACGAGAAACCGGAAACTCATCCCTGGTTTGGCACCTATGTCTCTAATGGACACAGGTAGCCTGTACATGGTTCATCTCCGAGGCCCATGCTTATACTTATTAAGGGTATCAGAACTTGTCAGAGATTTGGGATGCATGGCTAGGCTTAAAAAGGCCCTTGTGGTCATTAGCCTGATAAGCACCTATGAACCTATGCCTCTCATCTTGCTGTCACAGAAAAGTGCATTTTCCAAGACTGTACCTGCATGCTGGAACTTAATCTCACAAGACATTAGAATGTGCAGTGAGATCTTGCTATATAAAAGATACTTAAAGAAATTTTGAGTGAAGCTCATTGTTGTACATGCTTCCACGACCACATTTAGACTTCTCTTACATTCAGAAAGCT
The DNA here is from genome assembly GCF_019279795.1 of Protopterus annectens. Lineage (NCBI taxonomy): Eukaryota > Metazoa > Chordata > Ceratodontiformes > Protopteridae > Protopterus > Protopterus annectens. The sequence continues at coordinate 408,966,521 of NC_056748.1, read as the reverse complement.
AACATAATAAGTACACTTCTCACAATTATATTGTTATTTAAGTCATATGGAAGTGCCTGGCAATAAGCTAACATGTTTTCTTCTGAATGCAAAAAAACCTGAAGGGAAATGACAGTGGCCACGAAATTTCAAAATACACATTGTCTGTATTGTGGTACTGTTACATAAGGGGTGCTTTGTAATGTAATTTATTGAGTTAGGATTAGAAATAGCACACGAGTAAGGTAGTGCAAGGCAGGGTGTCCACCTTATACATAACATTATGATGTACCTTTTCACTAACAGTACTATTAAATAAAACACTCACACACACTACAAACATACAGCACACACCCACAACACAATATCTGTGCCCTTCCCTGGTCCTTACTCTAACTCTAACCATAATATATCCACACATCTGAAATGATGAAGCATTAGGTACAACCTAATGCTTCGGCATTTACTTACTCATACTTTTGCCATCCACTAGTTTAGTCTGTTGATAGATCACATGTGATGTATTGATAAGCACCCATCACAAGGACATGAGCAACTGCCTAGTTTGTATACACTGTGCTTGTACATAAATCTTAACATTACACTGTTGCTCTTGATTTTCATCTTTGTTGTTTGCATTTCCTGTCGAATGTACCGTATAATTACTTCTGTTTGTCCCACATTTGTATCTTTCTTTGTCTGTAAGTTTATAATGAATGTCTGGTATAAAATTGTATTGCAGAACATAATATTTTTTCATATGTAATGTCTATGCCATATGGTCTGGATAATGAATGAAAAGAGTCTTTGGACCAACTCTACTACCTAGATAAAGAAAGACAGAAGTAGATAGATAGATAGACAGACAGACAAATGCATAGATGCTAGATATGTAAATACAGCAAATACTGGAGTATTACACCCAAGCACAGATTATCTTTCTTCTAGTTGAAGAATGTCATTATGTCTTCCTTGAAACACTCACTAGAACTGATTTTTTTACTCTATATAGTATTTTCGCAGTACATTAATACAGGTAGTGAGGCAAACTGTACTTAAATACCAGATCATATAAAAACGATATATATATATATATATATATATATATATATATATATATATATATATATATACACACATACACACACACACACACACACACACACACACACACACATATAAAACAGCAGTCAAAATATATTTACTTTAAATATTTCTGCTGCACCCCAACACCTACCTACATACCCACCACACACATGCAGGAAACAGCACACACACACACACACACACACACACACACACACACACACACACACACACACACATATATATATATGTATGTATGTATTTATTTATTTGCAGTTGGTTAACCAGGATAGTCCATTGGGCCAATAAGAACCCATTTTCAATGGAGTCCTGGGGAGAAAAGCTCCGAAACAAAATGAAACAAAGATTACATTAATTTACAAAATAATTTTGATTTCAAGACAAGTCAAGTTTTTTTCCTGTTATAAATACATTTTTAGATTACATTTAGTAAAACAAAACATTGTATTAGTAAATATACAGTTTCTTGTAAAGGAATAGTCAATTTTGAGAATTATAAGAAGTTATTTACAATTGGCTTAATATTTGCTAAATGCAAGTATTAAGTTAGTGTATGGAACTATATGGGACGGTTGCCTGTATGAAGTGAGGAATAGGCTATGTGGGGTGGGAGCAGGAGCATTCCCACTTCAGTGTTAGATGAGAGTGAAGTGATTTCTTAAATGAAGGGAGGTTATCGGTGGTACGGATGGAGAGAAGGAGGGAGTTCCATAGGCGTGCCAGAGAAAAGGATAGGAGGTTTTGTCCTGGGGGTGGAGGGGTTTGTACAGTTCTATTAGTTTTGGGTGTTAGATCTTAGTAGTCTTTCTGGGTGGTATATTTTAAAGGAAGAGGAAAGGGAAGGACAGAGGGAAGGGTGAAAAATTAGTTTGTGTGCACAAGTAAGCTGGATATAGGTCAAATAGTTGTGAAGTTCTAGCCAGTTTAGTTTCTGGAGAGATATGCAGTGATGGGTTGATGATTTGTGGCTAGTGGCAAATTTGGCAATTTTATTATAACAGGAGGACAGTTTTGTTTTGAGAGATGATTGTAGGTTTGTAAGGTGAAAGGCACCATAAAGGAGGGAAGGGATGAGAAATGTAGTCGAGAGAGTGAGCTTAGTAGATGTAGTGAGGTATCTATTGTGTTGGTAGAGCATGCCAAGTTTTTGGTGGGTTTTTTATGTTTAGTTGTAAATGGGACTTGAATTTAAGCTGGTCATCAATGTGGACCCCTAATAGTTTGGTTTCAGATACCACTTCAAGAGGTGTGTTATTCTGGCTGGTAATGGAGAATAGGTTTCTGTCTATGGTGCTGGTTTTGGAGGGGGTAAATAGCATGAGTTTGGTTTTTGATGCATTGAGTGCTAGATGATTGTCTTTCTTCCACTGTTCTGTGGTAGAGAAGGTGCCTTGAGTCAGCTTTAAGAGAGTGGTGATGGATGTGGCAGCACAGATAATTGTAGAATCATCTGCATATTGGATACGGTTAGTATAAGGGATTGTGTGGAAGAAATCATTTATGAATATATTGAAGAGGAGGGGACCCAATATGGAGCCCTAGGGGACACCAGTTGGAGTGTTGCAGAAGGGGGTGATGGCTTTTTTCCACTTGACAGCTTGTTGCCTGTTAGAGAGGTAGCTGGTGAGCCAGTTGAGAGAGGAAAGGGATAGGTTTAGGTTAGATAGTTTAGTAAGGAGAAGGTTGTGAGAGATAGTATCAAAGGCCTTAGAGAGGTCAAGTAAGAGAATAGATACAGTCAAGCCAGAGTCCATGGCTTTATTCACAGTCTCCAAGATGGATAGGAGGGCTGTCATAGTGCTGTGATTGGGTCTAAAACTGTGTTGGGTGGGAGTTTATAAGTTGTTTTCTAAGAGATGGGGGAGGAGTTGAAGATGGATAAATTTTTCAAGGAGTTTTGAGATGGGGGAGAGGATGGTGATGGAACGGAAGTTAGTAATATTGTTCTTATTGTCCCCTTTGTGGAGGGGAATGATGAATGCCTTTTTCCAGAGTTGGGGTACGATGCCTTCTTGGATAGAGCGGTTGATTAGGATGCTGATGGGGAAGGCAATGGCTTCAGCAGCTGTGCTAAGGAAGGATGAGGGGATATTATCGGGGGCATTGGTGCATGGTTTTAGCTTTTGCAAGAGTTTTTTTTATGGTAGCAGTAGGAATGGGTTTTATGGAAAATGGTGGCGGCTGAGTAGATAGGGAATGAGAGTGTGGAGATGAAGAGGGTGGCAGGAGAGGAGATGCAGGATTAGGGGAGAAGGGCTGTTAGAGAAGGATGAGGTTAGTTTGGAAATAGATTCAATGAAAAAAGAGTTGCATTGGGTGGCCAAATCAATATCTTGTGCATTAGGATCAGGGCTTGGGTTTTCAGTTGTGCCAGCTTTTATGAGTGTAGTGATACCTTTCCAGAATTTTTGTGGATTGGTTTTATGGTTGTTTTGAAGTAAGGATAAGTAATTCTGTCGGTATGTGGTGATAAGCCTTTTAACTTTGTTGCAGAGTGCTTTGAACTCATTAAGGGTGGTGGGAGTTTTGTTTCTTTGGTGATGTGCCCAGGCTTTGTCTCTAAGGCACATGGCAGTTAGTTTGTTTTTGGTTAGCCAGGGGCAGTTTTGTTTCTTATTCTTTTGTTTTTTTGTGGGGACATAAATATCTAGTATTTTTAGGAAAGTTTCATTAAAGTGTCCAACAGCATTTTCCAAGGGTAGAGTTTTTAGAGGGTTCCAATTAAGTGATTTTAGGGAATTAGAGAAGGCTTTAGGGTTGACGTTCTTTAGGTAGCGAGTGGTGATGTGATTGTGAGTAACTTGTAAGGGAGAAGGAAAATGCCTTGTAAAGATGGGAAGGTGGTCACTGAGGGAATCAGGAAGAGTCCCACTTTCAGGGTAGTAGTGGGGGTGAGAGACTAAGATCCAGTCTAGGGTGCTACCATTGGAGAAGTCTTTAGAGGCTCAGGTAATGGAGTTGATGAGAATAATTATATAGGTTGATATTTAGGGGGTGTATAGGGGACTGAATGGAGGACCAGTTAATGTTAGTGTCGCCTAGGATAATAGTTTCATTACTGATGTTGGAAGAAAGCCAGGAGAGGATATCTTCAAGTACTGAGATATTGTATCCAGGTGGAATATAAAGGGAGGCTATGCATATGTGCTTGTGTTTATTTAATTGAAATAGAGCTAGTATTAATTCTGCATTGGTGAAGTGGGGAATAGGTATATTATAGGGAGTAATGGATAGGGAGGATGAATAGAGTAGAGCTACTCTGCCACCCTTTTTGTGGGCCCTGTCATTACTGATGATGGAGTAGTTAGGTGGTACTATTTCTGCATCATTTATATGAGGTTTTAACCAGGTTTCTGAGATAGCTAAGATGTCAGGTTTGTTGTGAAGATGCCAGGCATGCAGATTTGGAATTTTCTTAGCTATGCTTTGGGCATTTAGAGAAGCTAGAAGGATTGATTTGGATGTAGAGGGAGTAGTGTTTGGGTTGGGGTGAGGGTGTATATCTCCAGATAGTAGTATGGTTGTTAGATGTTGGCGTATGCTAAAGAGGTATTTAGATTGCTTTGTTTCTAGGATGTGTCTTGCTAGATTAGTAAGGGATTTGGACGTTAGAGGGGGACTAGAGATATTATATAGAGTGGGTAGCTTGTAGTGAAAAAGTAGATGGTTCTTAATGGGATATAGGCCAGGAGATATTGAGGTAAATGCGTGTAAGTGTGTTGTGGGGAGTGAGTGGGTTATATGATGGAATGGTGTGTGGGATATGGTGTTGGGTTGGGTAAGGTATTGGATGTAAGTAAGGTTCAAAAGCAGTAATAATAGCATTGAGAAGGATGTATGTTTAGTAGGCATGTTGAGGATTTGATAAAGTGGATACATAGTGTTGGAAATGTATAGGAGTAGGTATAGCCTTATTAAAATGGAAGGGAAGGATGTGGTGATAGAAGGTGTGTAGGGAAGGGAGTAGGAAGTGGATGGTGGCGAAAAGGGTGGAGTGTAATAGGTAGAGAGGAAGTAGGAGGGGTTAGGTGAGTATAAGTTAAGGGTTACTGGGGGTGGGTGGGAATTGGGGTAGGGGAGAGAGTGGAGTGAGCCTGCAGGGTGAACGGAGTGGGAACAGCAAAGTGAAGGAAAACAAAGCCTATAGAAACAATCAGTGAGATGCTGACTGCTAAGGTAAGTGTAGAAGGAGGAAGGTTAAGATGGTAAAGGACAAAAGGAAGTATGAGGGGTAAGGATAGCTATGTCAGTTATGGTGAAATTAGAGGGGTAGAGTAAGACCTAAGTAGAGCTAGGAAAGGAGAGTCTAAAAAAGAAAAATAGTGTCCTAAGAAAAAAACTCAAGTTGAAGCAAGTTGGTTATATATACCAGATAAAAATTTCAGGGGAAAGGTGCCATCAAGTGGGCAAAAAACTATACTGCTACAGTAGCACCTGGAGTGAGAAAGGTGTCCGAGGAGTATGGGAGGGAGATTGTAAGTGCAGTTAATTACAGACACTATGAAAGTGGAAGGGATGGAGGTAGAGAAGTAGAAAGGAGTGTGGTTGCTGGCTATCCTGGCAAGGAAGGGTATTTTGCACTCAATTGTTTAAAGAAATGGCTTAGCATACAGCAAATGACATACTTTCATGTATCCTTAAGGGGATGAGTTCAGGGAGAAGATGGTCTCAATTCCTCAACATAGGAAGAGACAGCAGGCTGTATTTTAAATTAAGGATTCTAGGTCGTCAGGTATGGCAAGTTCTCCAATCCTACTTCAGGATGTGCAGGTTAATTTCATGTATCCTTAAGGGGATGAGTTCAGGGAGAAGATGGTCTCAATTCCTCAACATAGGAAGAGACAGCAGGCTGCATTTTAAATTAAGGATTCGAGGTGGTCAGGTATGGCAGGTTCCAAGAGCAAGAGAAGGAATTCCCTTAAATATATATATATATATATATATATATATATATATATATACATACGTATATATATATATATATATATATATATATATATATATATATATATATGTATGTATATGTATATGTATATATATATATATATATATATATATATATATATATATATAAATATAATACACACACACACACACACACACACACACACACACACATATATAAAACAGCAGTCAAAATATATTTACTTTAAATATTTTTGCTGCACCCCAATACCTACCTACCCACCAGCTGGGAAATTTACTCCAACTCAGTTCTTTCACACCCTGGCTGGATGAGTGTAATTAACAGCACATCCATCATTCTATCAGCCAGGCTTTGTATGTGTGTGTGTGTGTGTGTGTGTGTGTGTGTGTGTGTGTGTGTGTGTGTGTGTGTGTGTGTGTGTGTGTGTGTGTGTACACAACAGTGCTGTTTCCTGCACTGCATGTGCTATAAGTGCTGAAGGGTTTGTAATGCAATAAGTTTAGTGAGGACATTTCACCCAATTTTTCAAATGTTATTACCTGACTCTCACCTTGGCAAGCTCTTCCATATGATTTCTGGTCATCATAGCAGAATCTTTCATGAAGTATACATCCCAAGCATGTTTGCCTTACCTCCAGTCCTGAAAAAGATGTGCAAGCACTGTCTACTATCTAACTCCTCCAGTACCTGGACTATTAAACAAGACAAGAATATTCATAATTCATAGGTGAGTACTAAGCTATCTACCCTTGTGGGCCATTTTAAGCCTATTCAATTTCCTTTCCAAAGGTGAAAATCAAACCCCATACCTTGTGTCTGTGAGGTAAATACTTTAACCATTATAGCAACCCCACCCCTTAAATGCAGGTGGAAAGATTTAAACCCTGCACCCTTGCCACGGGAAGCAGCTCATTAACAATTCAGAGCTTTAGTCCTCTGTGCTAACTGCCAGACTAAACAAAGGGATCATAAAAGGTCCATTTTAAGCCTATTTAATTTCCCTCAAAGGTGAGAATAGAATCAAACCCTGCACCTTGTGTCTGTGAGGTGCTCATCATAACCATTATACCAACCCTCTCACCTCAATGGGTCATATTTAGGGTTTATCCCTCTTTACCAACAAGCTGACAAATAATATAAGCTTTGAAATATTGCACATGTGGGAGTATAGGTATTAGGTCAATTTACTTCCAGACATCAGACAACTGTGTATTACATGTTGACAATACTTGAGCTATATTAAAAGTCTGGTTATGTATGGAGTTTTTCATCTATCTGGGACTCAGGGGGACATCAAAATGGAATCCTCCTAACCAGCAATAAAGACAAAATGAACTGGAAAAAGCAAAGGCTAAAGTTGTTGAACGAGAGTGGTATAATCCACTGCACTGACTGCTGTCAACATTTGCTTTTTAGTATAATGATTTTGTTTTAAGTAATATTCCTTCAGTAATTAAAGATTCATATGTAAAATGAAACATGTTTTTCAGTATCTGCACTGTGTGAATGTGTGTGGCTTATGTTTCTGGACCATTGTGCTCATCTCAGATCCCAGAAAGCAGTTTAGGAGAGGTCTGATGAGCACAAACCCTCGGGTGCATTACAAAAGTACCATTCTGTTCATTATCTTTTAGTTCAACCAGTTTGCATAACACTTGTGCAAAACAGAGAATTCAGTAATTCAAAGTAAAAATAAGTTGTATGTCATCCTACAAAACAGTAGCGATATAATTATTCTGAAGAACATACAGTCATTGCATAACCTCTTCCATAGTTGCTACTAAATGAACTGTACCAACCATGGCTGGCACAAAAGTTGGGATGAATTCACAAAATCTGTACTACAATATGTTGATACAGTATACATTCTCTGCACTGGGTGGCTTTGCATTGTTGCTGTATGTGAAACTGTACTCTTCCTGATGGAAATTACTGCAGGTAGAATTTCTGTATTGTTTTTGAAGGAGGTCACAGACAGAAAGTGTTTCCCGTTTCATTAAGTACAAGGGACTCAGAGTTGATTATGTTACATAATGAGGGACAGAAGGCTTTATTTGATACATTCAATTAGTTTACAAATTTCACTGAGATCTTTTGACTTTAGACTTTGTCTAGAATTGGAATTTTTGAGAATTGCAATCCTGATACTGTATGAAATCAGTTTCCCGCTTGCACAGTAATAAATGCCCATTAATTGACTTTAGCTTTCAGACATTTGTAAAAATGTAGTGGATACGTTCTTGTGCTGGCTTACAGAGACATTATGACAACATTACTAATTTATTTGTTCAGTATTTTTTTTAAATAGCTGTTTAAAACCACATTGTTGTGTAGGTACACTCCCCTATTACTGACATCAGCTGTCTATTTTATTTGTGGTCTACCATAAAAACATTTAGTTCTTTCAGGCATTACACTGCACAGTACAAAAATAGATAGATACATATTCTGTATCACAGCAGTGCCGTGAGAAACCTACTGTTTGTGATTGACCAGTTAAGTTGCATTCAGAACAATATAACTGGAAAGTCATGTCTTTAGTTTAATTGATGCTACAGTCAGGGAAGTAAGAGATGTAAATAAATAGTATTATCTTTTGTTTTACACTTTCTCCCTTTTCTCTGAGTTTGAGTAAGCTTGGCATTAGTGGGTATACTGTATTATTCAAGGGTGTGGCCACTTGCCATATTTTTTTACTTAGTAGTGTTTTGAGTTCCAAGTTTTTAGGAATTTTAAGTTCACTTAATTGTGAGCCCATTAAAATGCCACGTGTGTTTATCATTCTGTATAATATTTTGAATGAGGAATTGTCTCGTATAGGCTAGCCAGACAGTGCAGCAAGCTGTAAGAATACAAATAAATCTGTTAATACTGAGCTTCATGTACATTCCATTAGATAATCATTTAAACAGTAGCAAGTAAGTCTGAAGACAATTTTGCCATGAACTGTGTGCATTTAATATTCCTATCTAGTCTTTAACATAGTCATACATCCTTCTTTCTTGTAACTACCCTGTCATATAAGAACAATTTAAGCCCTGGAAAATCAGTTCCTCATTCTGATTCTGGAAACTACATTTCTGTGATTATGGAAATTTTTGCTTGGCTGTTGTTAATAACATTTCACTGTTCACTGATTTTGCATCTATGGCTTCTTCCATTTGCATAATGAATGCTCGTAACATAACTCTTCTTAAGAAATCTTTCTGAAATAACTGTTGACATAAAAGAGTCACCTTCAGGACTGTCTTTGCTAATGCCTGCTGACTGACTTTAGGAAGATAAATCTCATTATTTTTTTCACAAATGTTATTTGCCAAAAACAGCTTCTCTGGGGATCTGCAGTATGATACTGAGTGATAAAAAGCATTATGAAGTCTGACTTTACTCCTTTCAGTGGTCCTCTCATTTGGAATCGAGTGGAAACTGTAGATAGGGGATGTTTACAATATATACTATACTGGACTCATTTAACAGACTACATGCAAGTTGCTTCAATATATAATGTTCATGTTTCTTGCAAAGTTATTCTTCTCTGTGTACAGAATTGTCTAGGGCCTAACCTTTTGACATAGTAATTTTACTGACAATGGAGATAAACTGCTTCGTTCTTGCTACATACAGACATGTTACAATACAACTTATAGTACCTTTGAAGAATAGTAACTCACTGTGGCTTTACATAATGACTGTCAAAATAATCTTGAGGAACCCCTTTATATTATTTTCCTGAGCTGTTTCAAGAAACAAAGCTATAGTTTATAGGGTCATAGGTGTGCACTAGGCTAAGGAGCACTGGGGCCTTTTAAAGCCTAGCCATACATCCCAAATTTCTAACAAGTTCAGGTGCCCTTGATAAATGTAAGCAGGGACTTATGAGACAAACCATTTACAGACTGCTTCATTAGCTTTATACCTACAGTTTCCTTCTTTTGTAATCACAGTGCATAGGGGTGTGTGTGTGTGTGTGTGTGTGTGTGTGTGTGTGTGTGTGTGTGTGTGTGTGTGTGTGTGTGTGTGTGTGTGTGTGTGTGTGCGTATATGTGTGTATGTGTGTATTTATTTACATCTGTATTTATATGTGTGTCATTTCATGCGTATAGATTTTATGAGGTCAATGTTAACCTGAAGATCATGAGAGTAATTGCTATCCATTAAATTAACAGAGTTTAAACATAATGTTTTTCTCCCTGCCTATAGTATGCAGTTTCAGGAAGCCATGATCCACAAAAAGAAATTGTGATTACCTAGATTTACCCAAAATGGCCTAGAAAGTATTCTTTGAGGTCTGGAATTCTGAAACCATAATTTTTAATTAGCATTATCTGGGCACAGTTATTTTGATCAGCATGTATTTTTCTTAAAAGAAAAAAATGCATTGTGAGATATTCAAAGAGCAAACTATGTCTCCAAAATCTGCATTAGACAAGCATATACACAGATTGGCTAAACTCTCTGTCCACCCCAGCAGACACACAGACAAACACACTGGACCTAATATCTCAATGGCCACTTCAGACAGTAATATAATATTAATTATTTTATGCCTGTGGCTGCAGTTATTATACCAGTAGGTTTATTCAATCTAATGTTCTTCCGCTTGATTGAAAAAAAATCGATATGCCTAGATTTTACTTTTTTTTTAAAAGGCGGTAGTATACTATAAACAAAAGGCTATGTATGTATGAATAAAATTAGTATATCTTCTTCTACAGACATTTTACCGTAGATTTATAGTACAAAGCTACAGTTTAATCCAAATGCATACACAGCTGACCTTGAAGTATAAATTCACACTGGCAGTGTTTTATGACTCATCCATTCCTGACTCAAAAGTAATGAATAGCCAAAATGGCTGAAATAGATAATGAAAAAAAACTTAAAGCCAGAAGCTGATCTTAACTACTGAAGGTGTGATGGTAAACCATGCTGCAAAAATACACTTCTGTGCTATTGTTCAAAGACTTGAACAATCATTAAGTATAAATACTTATCTCTTCACTACTCTGTATTCTGTTATATGTCTTATCAGGAGTTTGGCTACATCACCAATGTGAGACTTATTGAATGTGCTTCTGTGAGCTCTGTCTTGTTGCTGAAATATTGGTTTAATAAAAAAAAGATAGATATAAAATAATGCTTTATTGTACTGGCAGCCTATTCTTTGCACCATAAGCAGCCTTCTTTGATCCATAAGAGATTAAAAGCCCCAGTCTGATTGTCTAAATGCCAAGGTTCCCCACAGAAAATGTTTTACTTATGATGAAATGAACAGACAAATGGACTCTTAATGGCAATGCACTCCTCCTAAAGAATGTAGGCACCCATAGTAAAATCCTGTCCCCTTACTTTCTTCCTGTCCATGGGACAGGTCTATCCTTTGTACAATTCTGTCTGGCAGTATCACACTTATACAAAAGCCTTTTGGATGAATCAGAGCTTTGAGACAATTTTTTTCAAAAGATTGTCACTGGGATTGAGAAACATGGTCTCCTTTACTCTCTCAAGCCGGCCTTTCTTTAACATCCAGGTGCAGTGCTGCTCTAAGCTAATTAACAATTAACAAAGTGAAACAGCCATGTGAAAACAGCAATTATATGAAGTCCACCTCCAGCCAGATTCAGGTCTGAGGTGAGGGAATTCATCACCCAGTAGTGACTGAGGAGTATGATGAAGAAATCTTGGGAACATAGCATGTTTACATTCATCAAAACAGCTGAATGCATTTGGGAAAGCACATGAATGACAAAAAGGGAAACTATTGGCCATACAGTACTCACTGCATTTTTAAATCTGTTTTTTTTTTTTTTCTTTTTACCACATTAAAGTGTAGAAGAGGGATTATAGGACAGTATGAAATTGGGAAAACAAGTAAAGGGATTTGCATCAGGGAAATACTTAAGGAAAAATAGGATGGTGGAATAAAAGTAAGGATAATTTATATATATATATATATATATATATATATATATATATATATATTTTTTTTTTTTTTTTTGCAGAACAGGCACCATTTCATCTTCCCTTACTTCCTTCTCCACCTTATCTTCTAGACCTTCTGCCTAGAAGATAAGGTGGAGAAGGAAGTAAGGGAAGGTAAAGGAATGGTAAGAGGGTTAGGGGTTAGGGTAAGTGACATGGGCAAATGCACACACATTGAAGATAGTCAAAACTGGCAAGGAGTGTGATGACACAGAGGGAGGACGAGGACAGTGGATTAACAGAAATCAGACAATTGGAGGGAAGACTTTGGTAATGCGGAGGATCAGATGACAATGGCAGATAATATAATATATATTTTTTGGCATTGTTTTATGTTTCTCATCTGTCCTGAAACTGTTTTTTTTCTCTCCCGTCCACCCTATTCTTGTAGTGTTATAGTTGGTGGCTTTGCAGTTGCCCACCCCTACTGTAAATTTGATCTGTTACACCCCTCCCAGTCTGGTGCTGACTCTACTTAATACAGAGAGAGCATTTGAGAAGGCCAACTCACTTAGGTTCTTAACCTTGAATTTTTCTTCTGCTCCTCCTCCCACTCTCCTTGCACTTTACAAAAAAAATGCACTTTATTTTGCTTTTGCCTCTTCTTAAAAGTACTCATTTGTATTTATTCTGCTGCATTCATCACTGCTTGGTAGTAGCCTGATTAAATTGAAACTGTTATTCTAAGCCTTTTGGTTTAAGCACTTGGGCTTTTGGTTTAAGCACTTGGGCTTCAGACCTGTTGTTTTACATTAAGAAGGTTTGTGGTCTGCACTTTTGTGGCAGGACAGGTAGCTTACACCCTTCTAAGTTGGGAATTGCTGAGTGAAGGCTCAGTGTCTGTATTCTAAAAGTGTATTAATTCTGGTTTAAGCACTTGGGCTTCAGGCCAGTTATTTTACATTAAGAAGGTTTGTGGTCTGCACTCCTGTGGGAGGAAATGCTAGATTCTGCCCTTCTGAGCTGAGAATTTCTGGTTAAAGGATTATTGTGCCTGCTTATTTGAACTGTTTCTTTCTGAAACTGGTGTGCCTTATTTGCTGTAGCATAGATTAGATTTAGGCATGTTGAATTTAGCTTTGTTTGTATAACTTGAGCACTAATCCAGGCCATCTATTTTGGAGAAGGTTCCCCAGCACCCTAGTGGCAGGAGTGTGCAGTTAGAACTTGTCTGATTGAAGACTGCTGGAACAGGGCTGAGTTTTGAGCTTTTTTACTGGTTAATTGGGTAATTTGTTTAAATCAGTTTGCTTGTTTTCTATTGTTATATAAAAATACACTTTATTCATCTGCTTTTACTGCATTTGCGTTTCTTCCTACTTTATTGCATTTATTCTGCTGCATTTATTACTGCTTGTTAGTAGCCTGATTAAATTGTAACTGTTATTCTAAGCCTTTGGTTGAAGCACTTGGGCTTCAGACCAGTTGTTTTACATTACGAAGGTTTGTGGTCTGCACTGTTGTGGCAGGACAGGTAGCTTACATCCTTCTAAGTTGGGAGTTGCTGATTGAAGGCTTAGTGTCTGTTATTCAAAAAGTGTATTCGTTCTGGTTTAAGCACTTGGGCTTTGGGCCAGTTATTTTACATTAAGAAGGTGTGGTCTTTACTCTTGTGGGAGGAGAGGGTAGATTCTGCCCTTCTGAGATGGGAGTTTCTGGTTAAAGGCTTATTGTGCCTGCTTATTTGAACTGTTTCTTTCTGAAATTGGTATGCATTGTTTGCTGTAGCATAGACTAAATTCAGACCTGCTGAATCTAGCTTTGTTTGTATAACTTGAGCACTAATCCAGACCATCTTTTTTGGAGAAGGTTCCTCTGCACCCTAGTGGTGGGAGTGTGCAGTTAGAACTTGTCGGATTGAAGATTGCTGGAACGGGCCTCAGTTTTTAGATTTTTATTGGTTAATTGGTTTAATTTGTTTAAATCATTTTGCTCATTTGCTACTGTTATATTAAAAAAAATACACTTTATGCATTGCCGCTTAGTTGGGTTAAACTATTCCTGGCACCATAAAGTCTGCTCTCCACATTTGCCCTTAGAACTAGACAGTTTTTTAGTTTTAGCACTCAAATCTGTTTCTTTGAGCTCAGCACTTGTTCAGAATTCGTTGTAAGCACTAAATATGCTACAAAGTACTACAGCACTCAACTTTCCTCACTTGTCTAGAGGAAAACAATTTTTAGTACTTCATCTCCCGGTGTTTTCTCCAGTCTACCTGATGAATCTGGGCATCTTAGGGCAATGCAGCAATTGCCTCATGTACACAGACAACCCTCTCCTCCCACCACCCAACACTACAACCTGTGAGCGATGCACTTATATAGCCAAACTAGAAGCAAAGCTGTCTTCACCCAAGACTGGACTAGACAGTCAAGAGGAGAAGGTAAACACTTGCACCACACCACACTCATCACATAGTCCCCCAAAACCTACACCACCAAAACACACACATAGGAACATAAAATACACACCTCCATTCATGGAGGCTCTCAATAAAAATCTGCTCAAGCAACAGAGACCACCAAAACAGAAACACAAGCAACCTCCACCCCCCAACACAACCGAAATGACAGAGCCCACAAACTCAGTGTGCCACTCAACAACAGTCCATAAGGCATAACAATGTACCCAACACTCTAGTCATAGGTGACTCTATAGTCAGGCATACTGATGTTCCACTCACCATGCTAAACAATGAGAAAGTTACCGTCAGCTTCCAGTCGAGTGCCAGGATCCACCACATAGTGCATGCACTCAGGTCACTCCACAACAAGTACAAATATGACTCTGTCATTGTCCATGTTGGTGTGATTGACCTGAGATGTACTTCCCTGGACTACATGAAAAGAGACATGGAGGAGCTCTCCGATCTTGTAGCCCAGGCAGGTATGACCCTAGCCCTGAATAGCATCTTGCCATCGCCCTGAATGATACCACAGTACAAGGACAAAATGATCGACTTCAACAATTGGCTAAGCTTCTGGTGTCATTCTAAGGGGATCCAGTATCTGTCTGCCTGGGATGACATGACTGACAGACCACGATGCTTTGCCAGAGATGGCCTGCACCTGTCACCCCTGGGATTCTAGACACTGGCTAAAGCTGTTGCCATGCTTATTGTGCCTTTTTTAGGCAAGGTTCAAATGACAAATTCACCACCATAACAGGTACAAGCAAGCAAAATCTGAGGGTAATGCTACTCAATGCTAGAAGTCTAAACCTCAAAATGCATTCACTCGAGGCACTCCTTAAAATGGAGAACATTGACATCTATGCAGTGACAGAGACCTTATTCAGGACTGCAAAGAGCACCCCTGCATTACCAGGCTATAATACATACCACACCTTTCAGCCACCTAACCTGGACCAAAACACTAAAGGCGGAGGCGTGTCCATATTCATTAAGGATATCCACACCTCCAGGCTAGTTGCTCAGCATAATGCATCCGAGATTATCCAAGTGCAACTAATTCTGGGCAAGACCACAATCCAAATTGCAACTTGCTACAAATCCCCCTCCATGCCCCAAGATTCCCACTCCTCATTTCTTGATACACTGGAAAATATTAGGGTACAACCCAACATCCTAATAATGGGTGATTTCAACTACCCCACCATTAACTGGGAAAACTACTCATGTACCAACTCTTTTGCTCAACGGTTTCTGGAATTCATAAATTCCAACACCTTGGATCAACTTATCACATCCCCACCAGAGGTAGCAATATCCTAGACTTGGTCATTACCAACATGGCTGACTGATGTTCCAAATCAGAGGTCAATTCCTCTTTGGTCAGATCCGACCACAAGCTAATCACCCTAGACATCCACATCCCGCCCCCACTCCCCATTAGGGAAACCACCATAAAAAATTTCTCCAAAGCCAACTTCACACTTCTTAAGACAGAAGTGGCAAACTTCACGACACCCATGCAGATGGACTATACAGGTACGACTGCTGAATCCTACACAAATGCACTTTATAAGCACTTACACGATTGCATGGATTGTGCTATCCCTAACAGAATCAAGATGCTTTCCTCCAAAAAAAGGAAGCCAATCTGGTGGTCCCCTGCCATAAACAAACTCTACAACAAAAGGAAGAAACTGTTGCAAAAAAGAGTAAAATCCCATGATTGGAGGAACTTCCTGGTCAGCCTCAGTAAGAAGCTGAGATGCCTCATAAAATCCTCCAAAGCTAGTTATAAAACCAAAATCGCCACTGATTCTTAAGAAAACCACAAAGCATTCCATAGCTATGTCAAGAATCTCAATGGCAACACTCAGATCTGGTCTGAGTTACAGCACAATAGCACTAAATATACAGAACCAACTGATATTGCCAACTTCTTGGCAAATAGGTTCAGTGCTAAGTTTACCCCCCCCCCTCACCCCCTAAAGGGCCCATCTCTATACTGGAAGAATGCAAAGGTCCTGTAATCACAGCTGCACAAGTAAAAAGCACACTCTCCAAAGCCAGGAACACAGCATCCATGGGACATGACAACATCCCAGGCTGCGTTCTACACGAACTACAGAATGAACTGGGACCCCCACCTAAGCACCATGTTCAATCTTAGCTTTACCTCAGGCTTTGTGCCCAATGAATGGCGCACAGTGATGGTTATCCCAGTCCACAAAGGGGGAGCCACCATGGACCCCAGGAACTACTGCCCCATTAGCCTAACGAGACTGGTCTGCAAGGCCATGGAATATATCATCATGGAACTTATAAACAAAGACATTGGTAATCTCCAAACTCTAGACCCCACCCAGTTTGGGTTTGTAAAAGGAAGATCATGTCTTCTAAAACTTCTTTGAAGCAGTCACCAAAGTCGTAGACGAGGGTAAGGTGGTTCACACAGTCTATCTAGATCTCGGCAAGGCTTTTGACACCATTCCCCACTCTGGAATTATAGCTAAACTCACTAAACTAGGTATAAATCCCTATGTCACAAGATGGGTTGCCAACTGGCTCACTGACAGAACCCACACTGTGAAAGTAGCAGACTCCAAATCTGACTTCAGACCAGTGACAAGTGGAGTACCACAGGGTTCAGTCCTGAATCCTTTCCTGTTTTATATCTACTTTTCTGAAGTACAGACTAACACAGAAGGTCTTTGGCTAATGAAGTTCACAGATGACTGCAAACTAGGACATCCTACAAAAGGGCCTCACTGAGACAGATGCCTGGTGTCAAAGCCATGGCCTCAAGCTCAATGCCAAAAAGTGCATTGTCATCCCCTTTGGTAAAAACTCTGTACCCATGAGCTACCACATAGGTGATAGTCTACTTAACACCAAAAGTGTGATAAGAGACCTTGGGACACAGGTGGGCAGTAGACTCTACTTTGATAATCACATCGCCACAGTAGTCAGTAAATCCTTCTATGTGGAACACCTCATCACAAAAGGTTTCTAATCCAGGAAAAAAGAGGTCATTGTTCCCCTCTACTCGTCACTCATTAGACCCATTATAGAATACAATGCCCCTTTTGGTATGTACCCCACAAGACATCTACAACAACTGAAATGGCCATGGAAATACCTCACAAAGAGGATTACCAGCCTTAAACAGATGCCCTACGCAGACCGTCTCAAAAAACTCCAGCTTTACTCCGTCGCATATCACCTACTCAGAGGTGATCTCTGCCTAACATACAAAGCTATATCAAACCCAGAGTTGTTGGACATGCTCCACTTAAAGAAGTCCAAATCCCTCCGAGCTACACACTCTAGGGACCTAAACCTTGTCATCACAATAAACAGAACATGCTGGAGGGATAGATTTCTGTCCCAGAGTCTTCCCACACTCTGGGACAAACTACCTGTCTATATCAAACAAAGCTCCTCATTAGCACTCTTCAAGAAAAATCTTGATAATTGGATGGGAAATAGGAAATTCACCCCAGGGATCACCTCTGTGGCTCTGCTCGACAGGGGCACAGGAAAATAATTTTCTTGGGTGGCAAAAGCCAGAGTACCTTTTTGGCTAGGCTTATATAGGCCCTAGAGCCAATAGCCTAGTACCTACCTATGAACCTATAATAACACAAATGGGAGGAGAACACTGGGATGGGGATAGGATGGGTATGACCCACAGTACCACCCTGCCCATATAGGACACAGCCAAAGACTAGATACCACCTTGTGCTCCCTCCCTACTGGGTCCTAGTCCTGATGAAGCTGACAGTGACAAGCAGGAAGGTGACTGTGAAAGATTCAAGAGGACTCTTTCCAGGTGACTAATGTGAGCATTGAGACATTGGTCCACCAACTCCTTTATCACCTATGCAATGTACCTTTGGGTCACATACTGATCTCCCCTGGCAGATTCACTAGTGAGAACAACAGCACTCCCAAATGTTGAAGCCCTGCCAGGGGCAGGTCTATGAGGGCCTATCTGCCTCCCCTGAGGATGGTACTGGGGAGGCACCCCTCACAGGTTCAGCTGCAAATATCCCTGGTAGTGTGAGTTTGTAGATGCTGGTTGACCATGGTGTAGACACAGGCAGAGTTATAGCTGCTGCTGTATAGATAAGTAAATTAAATGGAAAAAGCAGCATAACAAACAAAGTTCATTATTTAAAAGCAAGGATAGTGACAAAAGGGTGTGGGTGAGTGGGTGGAGAGAGAAAAATGCAGACATCAATTTAAATATTGTACCACATAATTATAATAATATCTGTAGTCAACTGCTATATTACTCTGACATACCATAATTGAGATTAACAGGGGGACTTCTATGAATACAGATATGTAACCTGATTATCATTGGCCTATGTATATTGACAACACTGTCTGTGATTGTCCTCTGTAGTTGTGTGCTATAAGTAGGACTACTTACCAAGCACTACATAAGGTACCCTGTACTTTTTATGTATATATTAATGTATTTCTGTTTCACTAAATGGGTCAGTCCTATCAGGGCAATGGCACTGTCCTCTTTTCAGGGGAGACTTCAGGTGGATGTTCTACTGACTTTGGGAAATTGGCCAGGGTTCTGTTGAACCACGACTACTTTTTTCAATAAGTGTCATGTGGTCATGTATATGCAGTAGAACTAGCACCAAATCAGGCAGATGAGGCCTCAGATTCCAATCTTATCCAAAACGAGGAGTGTAGCACCCCCCAACCCCTTATGTTGAATTGAGGTGTCAGCAATGGAAAATGAATCAAAGCACTTTGGTGGAAATAAAACCCACAGCCTTCTGATCTTTCACCATCAAAAGGAAGTGTGCTACATTTTGTGCCATTAATGCACCTACTAATGCCAAATGCCCAGCAATGAACAAACATGTAATAATATGAATATCGCAGAGGCAAAACTGAATTTAACAGCTAACAGGCTTTGAACAGTGACAAAAATGAGAAAAAATCCTTCACTGGTATGCTGCCTAATAAGTCTGCATTGCTATAAGGGTGATTTATTTTAAGAGTAATACTGAGGAAGCGAGAACTATACTTTTAAATGTCTTATAAAAATAGGTATACTCACCTCTGTGCCTAGAAACATGTGACAACCTCACTGAGACCAAATCACCTAAAGTTCATTTCACTGAAAGTTCATGTCACCTAAAACTCATTTCACTGACAAGTAGTACTCTAAGGCAAGTCAAAGATATATGTTTTTTTTTCCCCACTGTAGTGCGATCCTGGTGTTAGTATATATAGTAAGGGGGGGTGGGGTGCACAGCCCCCCTCATGGGGGGTATGGGGGGCATAGTCCCCCGTTTAATTTGGTTTTCTGTTATCTGGATTTGTTTTACATTATTTGGTAAAACCCAACTAATTGTGAGGCTATATCCCCACCCCTCCAATGCAGGGGGCTGTTCCCCACACACACACTACCCAACTATATATACTAACACCAGGATCGCACTACAGTTGGGAAAAGGACATATACCTTTGACTTGCCATAGAGTACTACTTGTCAGTGAAACAAGTTTTAGGTGAAATGAGTTTTAGGTGAATTTAACTTTAGGTGATTTGGTCTCAGTGAAATGGGTGTTAGTGAAATGGCCTTTCAATGAAGTGATACAAATCCACTTCAATTCACTGAACTTTCAATTCACTGACTTTCATTTCACTGACACCATTTCACTGAAACTTAATTTCACTGAAAGTTCATTTCACTGACAAGTATTATTACAAAATAAATGGAATATGCCCCCTTCCCCACTGTAGTGCGACCCTGGAGCTAGAATATATAGTTAGGGGGTGTGGGGGGCAGAGCCCCCCACATTGGGGGGTGTGGGGGGTGCAGCCCCCACTTACTTTTCTTTTACTAAGCAATATTATATCAAAACGTAAGAATATCATATGAAATCAAGTGGGGGGCTGCATCCCCCACACCCCCCGATGTGGGGGGCTCTGCCCCCCACTCCCCCCTAACTATATATTCTAACTCCAGGGTCGCACTACAGTGGGGAAGGGGGAATATTCCATTTTATTGCTAATAATAGTTGTCAGTGAAATGAACTTTCAGTGAAATGAAGTTTCAGTGAAATGAATTTCAGTGAAATGGTGTCAGTGAAATGAAAGTCAGTGAACTGAAAGTTCAGTGAATTGAAGTGAACCCATATATATATATATATATATATATATATATATATATATATATATATATATATATATATATATATATAGTTACAGTACAGTCCACACTGATTGGATATAAATAAATAAATGAAATTTGAGGTATACTCACAGTACAACTCAGGTGCCCTCACTTTGACCTCTTCTTCCCATTGGCTAAAAAGGTCTGGATAGCACCTCTATTGGCCAATGTAGTGATGGTTGCTATCCTTGCTAGTTTAGGAAATGTCATTGTAGCATCTGTAACTACCCTAGTAAGGGAGTGCAAGACATCCACCTTATATTGGGGACCCTCTTAAGACTCCCCTAGCAAATAGTCCCTCAAGTTGGTAGATGAAGATCTTATTCTTCTGTAAGTTCTACCAGACTGCCCTGCATATACCAGTGACATTAAGGCCATGTCCATTTTCTAGGTTTCATACCAAAGGATCATTTGCTAGTATTGTGTGTCATGATTGTTTCCAGTGGCAAGTATTGCTGTGCAATGTTAAGCAACTAAGTAGCATGACCAGTGGCAGGGTTTGACATCGACCATGCAATTCTGACCATGTGCAAATGAGAATGTAAGGTGTGAAACATTGAAGCTGCAGTTGTGCTTTGCAGCACATAATTCAACTAATACAGAGAGACAGTGCTCTTTAGCACCTCTGTTCCTAGCAGGCTTAAACTATGTAGTGCAAGGAACATTCTTTTGACGGGAAAATACCCACACATGCTCAATGCACCTTGGAAGAGCTCAAGCATGTGCATGATGCCACATAGAGGTGTACACAAAACTCTTCCTCTAGGCAGAATGCACAGAATGAGTGAGTTAGAGACAATTGTGATCTGAGCCCACACTTGTATAATTACCAGGTTCACTGAGCAGAATCAGTATGATATAAACCTTGAAGGCTGCAGAAAGGCTCATTGTGCTAATGAAGACAAGGTAAAGCTATGAATTTGAAAGGATCTTCATCAGTGAAAGGTAACTAACAGTAAGGGAAGCAGGATTGCCAACTGCTATAGGTAAATGCTACACTTTACTTACACTTCCATGGCTGCATTTGCTATTTAAAGTATTCCTCATTGTAATAATAGATGTAAGAAACTTATCAGTGTCTTGTAATGTTTTTATTTTATTTTTTATTTTACATTTGTTTACCGGGAAAGTCCAACTGGACACAGGTCCGTTTTCAGTGGAGGCCCGGGGAGAAAATCTCCACAAATATTACGTTATATTAGTTAACATAACTAATGTTTTGTATACATGGTAAACATTAGCATGATACAAAAACAGTATTCATGCAGACAGCTACACAATTAGTTACATTACATCAGTAATATTCACAAGGTACAAGATATTAAAATTCAGAGTACAGTATGTTAGCTAAATGCACATAAAAACAATACTTTGATATGAGTTTTATTTGAGTATCTGCTAAAATTTGCGCAAAAGGGTAAAGCAGTAGAGAATACTTTAATTTCTAGCTTTGTGTCACTAAACTATTAGAGGTTGAGAACAATGGTGATTATTTGTGAGAGTATTAATAGCAGTGAGTTGATTTGGTCTAGCCTGGGGGAAGACATGAGCATAGCCAGTTTTGCATAAAATGGGATTTGATGTTTTTTGTGAAGAGGTAAGGTGAGGATGTTGAGGTTAGGTGTTCGGGTAGGAGGTTCCAGGTTTTTGCAATGCAGCAGGCATATAGTGATTTGCCAGCTTCATTTTTGTGCTTGGTGACAATTATGCAGTTTTGTTGTGTTGATCTTAGGTTTCTGGAGGGTGTATAGGGTTGAATTAATTGTTGCAAGGCTGGGGGTTTCAAAGGAAGGTAGTAGAGCTTATGGACAGTGGTAAGTTGGTTGAGTATGAGGATTTGAGGTAACTCAAGCCAGCTGAGTTGTCTAAGGGATTGGCAGTGATGGGACCTATGAGTGGCTTCATTAGCAAATTTGGCAATTTTGTTGTAGCATGATTCAATTTTGGAAAGTTCTGCTTGGTGAAGGTTTGTAAAGACTGGGGAAGCATAAAGAAGTATAGATAACAGATGAGTTCTAGCTATGGTGGCTTTTGTGTGTCTGGTCATGTAGTTGTGATTTCTATAGAGGAGTCCGATCTTTTTATTGACTTTCTTGATTGAGAAATATGGATGTCATATTTAAGTTTATTGTCAATTTCTACTCCTAAGAGCTTGGTGTGTAGTGTAGGAGTAATATTAGTATTGTCTTTGGATATTATTGAAAAGTTATTGTTTATGGGGGGATCTACTTGGACTGAAAAGAATAAGTTTATTTTTTTTTTTGGGTTAAGCAGTAGTTTGATGTTGGTGAACCATTCTTCGGCTAGAGTAAAGCTTTTTTGGGTTATAATTTGGAGTTTATCGAGGGTGTGGGCTGCACTTATTATAGTGGTATCATCTGTGTATTGGACTATTGAGGTAGAGGGCAGGGACGATGCTATGTCATTAGTAAATAATGAGAATAATAGTGGGCCAAGGATGGCCCCTTGTGGAACACCAATGGTTACTGGGAGTAAGGGTGACAGGTGGTTTTCCCAGAGAACAGCTTGTTGTCAGTTAGATAAGTAGCTACTGAACCAGGATAAGGTGGAAGAATTTATGTTAAAAGTGCTAGTTTTTCTAGGAGTAGACTATGGTTCACCATATCAAAGGCTTTGGATAGGTCTAGGAATATGGAGGATACGAACAGGCTGTTGTTTCTGTGGATATTAATAGAGTTTGAGAAGGATAGAAATGCTGTGGTAGTACTGTGCGAAGGTCTGAATCCATGCTGGGATTGGGATAATAGATTGTTGTGAAGCAGGAATTTTATTAGTTGTGAGTGGACTACTGTCTCTAAAATCTTTGATAGGGGGGATAGTATTGCAATAGGGCGGTAGTTTGTAAGTTCAAGGGATTGTCCCCCTTTATGTAATGGTATTATGTGTGATATTTTCCATGATTTGGGTACTTTGGATTCAGTTATAGATCTGTTAATGAGAATGGGCACAGGATAGGCTATGGCCTCTGCAGTAATTTGTAGGAATTCTGCTGGTAGTTTGTCTACTGCTGGGGTTGTTGTCTTCAGTTTTTTGAGGAGTTTGGTAATTGTAGTACTGACTGGTTCTAGGGAGAAACTATGTGTATTATTATCTGTATTGGAGGGGGTGGGGGCTGTTATTGATATTGTGTGAGTGCTAACAAGATTGAGTGTTTTAACAAGACTGAAGTATTTACTAGAAGCACAAAGAGCTTGTACCTGAGTAATGTGAAGAGGCACACCCAAAGCACTTCTGAAATGCATTTAAAGGTGTCATGCCATTGCCAACACTGTCATGTGATATGCTGGGACACACATACCTGTTTATAGCATTAACTTAGCAATGTAATAGGGGGAATCAGTTGCTGTTTTCTTACTGCTGCAAAATGTATAGACTTCAGCTAAACAGTCATGTTGGAAAGGCTTATGCATAGTAGCCCTCGTCTGTCAACACACCTGATGTGCTACATCCTTGTTTGTCTGCTGCACAGTTCTACTATGGGATTATAGTCATTGATATAGGCAAAGGAATTAAGCTGTACTTACATAGTTTGACAAACCTTACATATCCAGTCAGGTAGCCTGATGACAGACACTTCACCACTCTACAGCTTCAGCCTACATCTTCATTTTGTCTGTGGGTAGCTGTAACTGTGTAGACGGGGAACATAGAAGGCATAACACTAGAGTGTCCCTACAAAAAGACCCATTTTGAAAACTGTATACTTCATTGTAATCTGACTTGAGGGGGGAGCGGGTGTATGGCTGAATGTGAAGGTGTGTGTAACTCCATGTGATGTGTGTGTGTGTGTGTGTGTGTGTGTGTGTGTGTGTGTGTGTGTGTGTGTGTGTGTGTGTGTGTATGTATGTATGTGTGTGTTTTAGGGGTGATCTTGTGCCAGGTAGAAGTGTAATGATGTACTTATATGTGTATATATTAGCATTCCTAATCAAATGTACAGGACGAGTGGTACAACATAGATAGTCTAATTTGGCAAGCAGTCCTAACTGGCATACCCACATTGTCTATTCTTTGGCACTGGAAAATCAAGGAAGGGCATGTTCTGCAATGTTATGAAGGGAGTATTTGTGCAATCCCTCTAGCTCCATGGTTGTAGACTGCCTGGACAAAAAAAATAATGACCAGCCCTGTCATGAAAGTATTTGGCAGGATATTGTAGCAGATATTAATGATATCATTGGCCAAGATTCCATCTCTGAAAAAGTCAGATGCAGGGCTACCGATATTATATGTGACACTGAAATCATGCTATGAACCCTGCATATATAGGTAGGGCAATGGGAGGTGGCTGTCAATCAAACCACCACTGAAGAAGATGAAGGAGTTTCTGGCATCTCTGCATGGGGCATGAGAGTCGTCATATTCTTGTGGTCTTGTGTTACATTTTGGATTTAAACTACAGCATGCTTCTTTAGTATCAGTTGGAAATGTCATAGGAATGTATTACAGTCCCTCTATTAAGGCGCATATTATTTGGTTTGATATTTTTAGTACTGAAGTTGACACTGATGTGTTATGTTTCCTGTACATTAGATACATTAGGGATTCAAGCTACTAAGGAACATGAACAAGGTAAGTTTATATCATCTATTATTGCCACTATTTTCCTTGCAAATTAATTCTGCACAGAATTTAAAATATAGATATTGGGTTATAATTATCTTGAATATTATACTTTTGTGTCTTCGCAGGTGATGCTTTACCTAGCTTCACCACCATGGAACTTCCACTGACTGATGCTGGAAAGAAATCCAACTCTGGAAAGGAAGGACATTATCAGAGAGAATAGTGTCAGTGTTGAACAAAGTGAGTATGCAGAACAGTTCTTCTAATCAAGCAATGGAAACAGTCTCTGTGCCTGTGGGCATACCTCTCAACATGTTAGTGCAAGAAATCTGGACAAAGCCAAAACATTATGTATTTTCTGAAGGATATAAAGTCTAAAACTCAAATGTCTGTCATTATTTAGTATTACTTTAGTGACTTCAGTCTTTAGTGATTTGCCAGAAAACCATAAATTTTATCAGGAACAGACCAAAAATTTGAGTCAAAAATTTGGACAATTAAGAGGTATGCCTGTGGGCAACCCCCCCAAGACATGCAAACCACACATAAAGGACAGATTGATGCTGATACAGTCAGTCAGGGCAGTGTGTTACCTCCTGTGACTTGATGTCTGCCATAAACTCCAAAGGGCACAGGGCTAACAACTTAAGTGTGTGTACTGGAGCACAGCATCAACAGCATGGGTATCATACTACCCCAAAACTAGCTGTGTTAGTGGGTGCAACACTACACATGTGCAGGGCCATTGTGGAGGCATGGGCTAGCAACACCTCAGCATTTGAAGAAATTATATAGGCACTACAGGGTATTAGTGATGACCTATATAAGTGCATGTCCTGCATGTGTGACTTTTTTGACAAGCTCATTCACCTAGTGGCACATGGCAGGTCCTAATGTGGTTCCTTACTATGTGCCAGCCATGGTTCATTGAGCCACTCCACCTCTGTTTCTACAGAACATAGTCATCATGGGCTGGGAAGGCTAAGGTCATGGTTACACAGCTCCACCACTTCCACAACAACTTCAAGTATGGAAGTGTATATGGGAGGGAGAAAGTGACCCTGAGGCTGTGGTACATAACCCTGTGTCACATATGGTAATGGATTCAGTCTACTGTCACACAGCACACCTATATGTGGCCAAGGCCATGTTACTACCCATGACGCACCTGGAAAATGCAGCTCCTGTGGGTGGGGTCATTTAGGGAATGCCACACATCTTTCATGCCTGACCTGGATCAGTCCATTAGACCAAGCCACAGTGCACCTACTGCTAAGGTTCTGTCCCAGTATGGGTCTACTTCTAAATCCTGACTCCCAGATAACTCACTTTCAAAATCCCGAGATGAAAATTACGAAAGTTCAGAAAAACGAATGTTGATGTTTTGCTAGGGTAAGTAAAGACTTGGCCAACATGCCCTGTTTTTCACTGTAGTGCAATCCCCGAGTTGGTATATTTAGTTAGGGGGGTGTTTTCGGTGCAGCCCCCCACCTAGCTGGGTTTCCTTACCACGGCATGAGTTTCATTTACAATTGGCCACATATTTACTTACCCTAGTAAAAATCAACATCTGAGTTTCTGAATTTTCTTGATTTTTCATCTCAGGATTTTGAAAGTCGGTCATCTGGGAGTCGGGCTTTAGAAATAGACACCCCCCCCCGATACACACACACAGTCATCAGTGCCTCATACACAAACACCAATGACAATAGCTCCTCACAAAGCATTTTGCAGTAATTCCCTCCAGACTCAGCCAAGAATTTTCATTTCGCACATTCTTCATACATTTTCCTGTGGAAGACAATACACACTCTTATCCCCCTGATGCTATCTGTGCCCTCTGCATTGCACTTTGTTACCTGTGTAGAATATGTCAGATACACAGTATGGATTTACTGTGCATGGGTAAGCACAGTCTGGTATTGGATTGCACGCATCACTTTTTCTGTAGTGTATATATTTCCCTATAGCCCAAAGCCATGTGCACGCCACAGCCTCTTTGCTAGTTCTACAGTGTAAGATGCCTGCTTCCATCTATCATATTCATTCCCTGCTATTACATCTTCCACCAACTCACCTGAAGACACCAGATTCATCCACCCAGTGAAATGGTGCCTTCAGCAGTCCAAACACATGCTTCATGATGACTTGGGTTTGTAATAGGGCATAGCTGTATCCATTGTGTGTCACAGTCTGTAGATTTTGCATAGGTGTTGCAGAGCATAGCCAACATCACCAATAAGATGCCATTAGGCAAAAACACTGATATGGTTAACACTTGTGTCATGTATGAGAGTTAAAGAAATTGCCTGAATGGCCTGTAGACACATTGTAAATCATATCCTGTGTATCACAAACCATCTGGCAGTTGATGGAGTAGATACCTTTTGCAGCTGATATACTTTCTTCCTAGATCACCAAGTGGGGACTTTATTTCATTGCAGGTGCAGTCTATATTCACAGCACCTCAGAGAAATGGGCTGTGTCATAGAAATCCACAAGGTATTGACTCTCTCCTTTGCATTAGTTGGAACCACATTTGCTGCCTAGCATGATGCAGCATGACATTGAGAAACTAACGAAGTATTCTTCAGGCAGATGCCAAGTTACCCAAACCATGTCCCCTGTTGGTCTCTGAAAGGTCCCTGTAGCTACTATATGTAAAGCCACACATATCTTTGTATCCACTGGGATAGACAATCCATGACTCATAGAAGCTAGCAGCTAAGGCTAACACATATTTACCAGCTCCCGTATTGAGTCCATGTCCATAGAGTACCAGTCCACAATGATGTTGCAGCATCCCCTGCATGTACACTTGAATTTCATAGCAGTCATTAACACTGCTGATCATGTATTATTTCTCACTCTTTATAAATTTCTGAATCACTCTGTCATCTTATTTTGTTTCATTTGCATATAAAGGCTCATTACCATTTCACTGTACTGCCATTAGCACATACTTCAAACAGCTATGCTAATTAGTCTCCACCACTCATGCTCAGTGTCTCTAAATCACACACATTCTGCTCATGACCACTCATCACACAAAATTGTGTACCACAATGCACTAAATGTTTCTGAATCTCAAGTTGTGATTCAAAGGGAGGGGTCGCTCATAGGGCAAAGTTTCTACACACTAGCTATAACAAATTTGGAGGTTTAGGGTTGAAGGGCCTGCAATGGAGATTTGGAAGGGCAGTCTACCATACAAAACACTTGTTAAAAAATTTGGTAAGATGATTAAAGATCACTTTTTCAGAATTTGAGTCCAGTCTACATGATGGCTTTCAGCTAAGTTGTAGGTAACCACTAGAGACAAACACCCAGCTAAAGGAATATTGTATGGGTATTATACTGGTTATACTCTGACTGCTGAGAAAACCTAATTCTCTCTAATCTTAGCAGGAAAATCCATCTTTTCACCATCACCAATACACACAGACTGTGCTATTGTCTCAGATGTGATGATTTCTGGTTTGATATTTAAGCCCCTTCAGGAGAATATAAGGAGACACTGATATTTAAAATCGAGGCACTGCTGTCCTGAAGGTTGTGCAAGTATCATATTAATTGAATATTGTCTACTTCTTCTTCTTTTGGCTTTTCCCAGTTATGGGGTCACCACAACAGAGCACCTGTCTGCTCATGATTGGCAGTGGAGTTTTTACGGCGTCGAGTTGGCAGCCCGGCGCCCAACCTTCCACAGAAGGCACACACATGCACGCACTCACACCTAGGGCCAATTTAGAGTGTCCAATCTACCTACAGCATGTCTTTAGGATATGGGAGGAAACCAAAGCACCCAGAGGAAACCCATGCGACCTCAGGGAGGACATGCAGACTCCGCACAGAAGGCACTCCAGCCAAGGATCGAACCAGAGAACCCCTTGCTGTGAGGTGGCAATGGTAACCGCTAAAATCAGAAAAGAGTTCAGAGTATGCATGAGCAATGTATTTGTGATATTGTACTGATATACAGGATAAAAGAGCTATGATATGAGGTATACTGCAATAAACTTATTATATTGATAAGAGGCTAAATAAGGACACTTTACATGAATGATTGTATACCATTTAATATGAGTTAGGATAAAGAGAATAAAAGGCATAACAGAAACTTATACTCTTGCAGGTCCACTTTGTTCTTGCAGCTTTGAAACTAACTTTTTAGTGTTTGCTTCCAAACAACAGGTAATTACAATAATATTTCTATACTTTGTGTCAATTTTTTACAACATGCCGGATAATTTTTTTTCAATAATATACAAAAGAAAAAAAAAGAATGAATAAATAAATAAATAAATAAATAAATAATTGAGACCACTTAATAAAAATGTGTGTTGGCATACAGAACAACAAAATGTAACAACTCCCTACATGTAATTTATAACTTTCACTCTGTCCTGACTTTATTTATTTATTTAGCCATCCACCCTTTCTTAACCAGACTAGTCCCACTAGGCTAGTAGCCTCTTTTCAAGGGACACCCTAGGTGGTATTTATACTACTAGAGGAAATTTGTCCAAGGTAATGAGGAACTTTACCTACTCTTTTCGGAGTGTACGGGGACACAATTTTGCATTACACTTCCTGTCTTCAGGTCCAAGTGCGGATGCAGCTCGGAGAAGCAGGAAGTTTGCAAATGGAAGAGAAGGAGAGTGTTTCATGTGTATGTGAGGCAAAAGAAACTGTTAATCAAGCAGCTGAGATATCAAATGCAATGGAAAAGGAGTTGGAAGTGAATCAGAGAGAAATGGAAGGAGAGGAAAGTAAGGAGAGTGTGACAGAAGCAAGTAAAAAGTGAAATGAAGGAACTGAAGAAGAGATGTTCGATTTGGAGGTAATATTTCAATAAAATCTGTTTGTGTCTAAGTCTACAACACAAGTGTATTTTTACAACCATCCAGTTGGAACAGTTGTGGAATGTCTACTTAAAAGAGCTAGTCGAACAGAGTGAACCAGAAAGTGAAAAAGCAGCATCATGAGGCAAGGTATTGACAGAATGCAGGAAGAAGTATTGCAGGAGTTAAGGAAAGAAGAGAAAACTTCCTACGCACAGATGGTGACAGAAGGTGAGAGGTGAGAAGAGAGGAAAGCAGAAGTCAGAAGAAAGTATTGGGCAAGAATAAGCAGTAAGAGGGAGAAGGAACTGGAGAGATATGAATATGCATAGGATCTGCAAGGCCATGGAACGTATTATCATGGAACTTATAAACAAAGACATTGGCAGCCTTCAAACACTGGACCCCACCCAGTTTGGGTTCATGAAGGGACGATCTTGTCTCCTGAACCTAATTGACTTTTTTGAATTAGCCTCCAGAGCCGTGGACGAGGGTAAGGTCATCCACACAGCCTATCTGGACCTCGACAAGGCCTTTGACACCATCCCCCACTCTGGAATCATAGATAAACTTACTAAGCTGGGCATTAATCCCTACATCACTCAATGGGTTGCCAAATGGCTTACTGACAGAACCCACACTGTAAAAGTAGCTGACTCCAAATCCAGCTCCAGACAAGTGACAATTGGAGTACCTCAGGGTTCAGTCCTGGGACCACTCTTGTTTGGTATCTACTTCTCTGAAGTACAGGGCAATACTAAGGGACTCTGGCTAACAAAGTTCACAGATGACTGCAAACTGGGAGCCATTATTTAATCTCCAAATGATGTGGATACTCTACAAAAGGGCCTTACAGAAACAGATGCTTGGTGCCAGAGCCATGGGCTTAAGCTCAATGCCAAGAAATGTATAGTTATTCCCTTTGGGAAAAAACATGTACCCGTGAATTACCACATAGGTGGCAGTACACTAAACACTGAAAGTGTGATAAGAGACTTAGAAACACAGGTGGACAGTGGTCTCACCTTCAATAACCACATCGCCACAACAGAATCCTTCTATGTGGCACACCACATCACTAAGGGCTTTTCATCCCGAAAAAAGGAGGTCATTGTCCCACTGTACTTATCCCTCATTAGACCCATTATAGACTACAACACCCCATTTAGTATGTACCTCTCAAGACACCTGCAACAACTGGAAAGGCTGCAGAAATACCTCACTAAAAGAATCACAGACCTAAAGCAGATGCCCTATGCTGACCACCTTAAAAAACTCAAGCTATACTCTGTCACATATCGTCTACTCAGAGGCGATCTCTGCTTAACATACAAGGCCATGTCAAACCCGCAGCTGTTGGACATGCTCCACTTAAAAAAATCCCAATCCCTCAGAGCCACATGCTCCAGGGATCTAAACCTTGTCATCACAATAAACAAAACATGCTGGAGGGATAGGTTCCTGACCCAGAGACTCCCCAGACTCTGGAATAGACTTCCCATACATGTCAAGCAGAGCACCTCTTTGTCCCTCTTCAAAAGGAACTTTGATGACTGGATGGGAGAAAGGAAAGTCACCCCGGGGATCACGTCAGTCGCCCTGCTAGACAGGGGTGCAGGAAGTAAATAGTGTGGGAAGAAATAGCCAGGGAATTGTTATGGCTAGGCTTGTATAGGCCCTAGGGCCGATAGCCTAGTACCAACCTATGAACCTATGAACCTATAAACCTAAATATGAGGCAGCATCATTTTACCAGTGGTTGTAAAACCCAGAGAGGTAAGAGTATTTATATGCATTAATAAAGACACTTTTTGCAACATTTTCTTTGAGGAGCTGCAGTTTATGCAGAAGTTCTTAGAACAGTATGAAAAAAAGAATAGATGAAAATTCTTGGAAACATGTATGTGGTGCAGGCTTTTAATAGAGAAGCCAAAAAAAGAATATTTGTACAATTTCAAACTGAAATTGAAAGAGAATATTTAAAAAAAAACTTTTTAAGAACTGTGTATAGCAATGTTTTGGACATTACAAAAATCTATGATAGGTTTATGGACGGGGAGTTGGGAATGTGGTGTTATATTGAACATGCAAAATGATAAAATCAGAATCAGAATCACATTTATTGGCCAAGTATGCACACATACAAGGAATTTGACTCTGGTTTCATTGACTCTCTAAGTATGAATTACATAAATGACATACATACAACTATTAAGAACAAGATAAATGACATACATGCAACTATTATAGACAAAAAAGTAAATATACATATACATGTACATATACATACAAGGTGCAAAGTGCAACTCAGTGCAAGAAATACTGAAATAAACTACTGAAATAAAAATAATGCATTCCCTTAAAACTGTCTCTTAATTAATTCCTAGTGTTAAAGTTTCTAATAGCAGGTCCTATAATTTTAGCCTTATGTTCAGTAAGCAAAATTTTCACAAACACACACTGTATATGGTACTGTTGCATATCTATGCTTTGCTACACATGTAACTTCTTACCTGTGCATTGTGATCCTTAAAGATTAATAATGTAAACCCTGTACTGTACTGTATTGCATATCTCTGCTTTTATACAGGTACCCTTGATTATTTTTATGTTAAATTAGAATACTTTGTAGTACTTTGTAATACTTTGTAATACCTTGTGAAGCTTTTCTCCTCAGGCCTCCACTGAAAATGGGTTTCTAACCCAGTGGACTTTTCCGGTCAATAAATGTTAATAAATAAATATGATTTACTGAGCATAATTAATGTGGAAGAGGATAAGGGGTTTGTTAGATATTGGGGACAACCGAAGATGTGTTTTTGTGTGGTAAATATGATCATTTAATTAATAACTATGATAAAAGGAAGTGTTTTATTTATGATAAAATAGGTCACAAAGCAAAATAATGTGAACAAAAATGTAAAAAGTGTGAAAAAATAGGGCATTCATGGATGGATTGTAAAGATACGGAAAAGGATACACAGATAACAATAGAACAAAACAGAGAGGATGTGTTAGTAGATAATACAGAAAAAGCGCAACAAGAAAAACATGATTGAAACTGATTTAGGAAGGGGCTTCTGAGATAGCTGCACATTGAGAAACAGCTTAATTCTGCCTCTACCAGTTTGAAAACAGAAACTTAGGAGAAAAAGCCAGTGGACCTAGATTTCTGGGTAAATTTCTGTAACTGACTAGTAAGTGCACTGCCTAGATGCCAGGAAAATGAAATATAAAGGACCTGGAGGAAAATCAGCTACAAAAGTTGAGGAAAAAACACAGACTAGAAGAAGTACTGCAATTGTTCAGAAAGAAGAAATACAAGTTCCATCCATGATTTTCAGTAACCTAGAGGAAAGTATAAAGCAGCTGCACATGTACTTGGTTAAACTAAATGAAACACTGATAGAGTATATCAACACAAACAACAAAAAGCTCAAAAAAATGGAAGAAGCTTTGAACAGATATTCAGATAAGGTGACAGAACTGCAAAACTCAGAGGCTGAAATGAAGAAAAGTCTAGCTGAATATGAAACTGCACAAGTAGAGATGTTTCAAAAAGTAATAGAATTAGAGGACAGAGCATGTATGGAAAACCTTAGATTTTCTGCTGTACCAGAGAAGCTGGAAGGAACAGACTGTATTAATTTTTTGAAAGTACAAATAAGCAACTAGACTGGTATTCCATAAGAATTGTTAATTGAAAGGGCTCATCATGTTCCAAACATGGCTATGAGAAAACAACCTAGACCTTTAATAGTAAAAATGCAGTCTTAACAGCAGAAGGAGTTGATTCTGACAAAACTGTGGCAGAAGGACAAAATACTGAAAGTGGGCGACAGCAGAGTGTTTGTGGAGAATGACTGCACATCAGGCAGAAGAGGAATACATTTATTCCTTTATGTAGGGCATGCCAAGAAGCAGGCATGAGATTCAAACTGCTGTACCCAGCTATCCTCAAAATATTTTTCCCTGGAGGAACAAAAAACATTTTGCTGAAGTACATGCTAAGGAAGAAATACAAAAGTTTGTCCAACAAAAAGTAAGCTGTGAAACAGAATGAAATTCTGATTCTTGTTCTTCTGGTAATAAAATCACAGAAAGACTGTGCTAGTGAAACCTTTCCCATTGCTTCAAAGGAAAATGATTGAGAGAGAGAAAAAAAAAACTGAAGTTGACTAAAAGATTCAAGAGTGCGGTGGAGATGAAGCAGAGACATGGTTTGGGAAATGGAGATGAACAGGATTAGAACAAAAGAATCTGGAAATATTGGACTTTCTTGAACATTTTAAACTTGTACGGGATTCTAAAGCATATGCCATACTTCATATTTTTAATGTTTGGAGACTAAAATCAGTATCCTAGAAACTGACAAATGTGGGATTACAAAGCGATAATTATATTTATGAAACAGGACAGAAAACGAAAACTGGAAATGTTGGATTTGTTTGGACTTTGTTAAACGCATAGGGGACTCTAAAGCATATGCCCTACTTTGTGTCATTAATGTTTGGAAAATACTTAGGAGAAGGGAAGAGGAGAGAGAGATAGTTAACTGGAAGTAAAACAAATTTTTCTTAACAGTATTCTTAAGCAGTGCATGATTTTCTCTGCATGTTATAAAGTTTTTTTCAGTTATTTTTAAGTGTAATGGGGATACTAATGTAAATAGGTGCTTCTGTTTATTCTTTTTGTTTCTTTCTCCTTTCTTCTCTCTTTCTTCTTCTTTAGTTTTTAAGAAATGTAAACACTGCAATGTAAAAAAAAAGGGGGTCTAAATAAAAGAGCATGACAAAAGGAAAAATTAGTGTGCTTTTTCTTATTCTTGCATAGGAGAGTGGCTGTGTTAGCTTTATATAGTAAAACGTTTTGACAGAAAGCAAGCAAATGAAAAAGAATATTGAATATTATAAGGTCTTTTTTTCTGGTAAACAGTCTTGTATCTGGTTTTCATGTCACTATTAGATAATCTGATAAAGAGAAATGGCTTGGAGAAAATGTTTTCTGAAAGGATCCATGTGGTTCCCAGCTGGGAGAGCTATAAAGATAGGGCAAAACCAGACAACACTTAATAGAATCACAGGTCCTACTATGCGTCTTAGCATGGATAATCTTTCTTCCTGTTTAGCTTGAATTTGTGTGGGTGTGTGGCTGCCAGTTTGGAATTTGTGTTCCTATTAAAGGAGTAAAACTTCAATATTTGAAGATGTACATAGTTTTATGTGTTATTATTAAGTTAGTAGGTTTTAGGGTGTGTTGGATGCATGTGTGTGTGTGGGGGGGGGGGGTGTATGTCTGTGTGTGTGTGTGTGTGTGTGTGTGTGTGTGTGTGTGTGTGTGTGTGTGTGTGTGTGTGTGTGTTTTTTTATTTGAGAGTTTTCAATAAAACAAAAAGTTCTGCAAGATGTGACATAGGTTAAGTATAATTAACTACCAGACAGTGCATGCATGTAACACAAAAGCTAGAAGCAGACACTTAACTAAAAAGTTGTTATACATAAAGGTGGGAATAATAATCTCTCAAGAATATGATTCTTTCTATAATGGTCTCAAGAGATAAATCCAAAGAAGAAGGAGTAGTGAACTATATTAAAAATGTTGAGTGCAAATAGCTATGCCACAGGAGACACACTTGGAAAGAACTGAACATATGAATTTGATAAAAGAAAGGCTTTCAGGATGGTTATCTAGCAAAATACCTGGGTCAAAGGAAGAGAGGAGTACTTATATTAATTGCAAGAGGAGCTCCAATAGTAATAGAAGAGGAAAAAAGACAATAATGGTAGATTTGTAGTGCTAAGGTGCTACTTTCAAGGGAGAGGGATTACATTGGCATGTATTTATATTCCAGCAAAAACTGCTATAATTGAGCTAAAGAAAATTCTGGGAGAAATAATCATATTTCAGCAAGGAATATTATTTATAGGTGGGGACTAGAATTTGATTTGCAATGGTGAAGATGTGCCTGGGGGACCCAGAAAGGGAAATATAACAAAGGAGCGTAGATTTTTAAAGAAATGTATTAAAATATTTGGAATTGAAGATCTGAAGTCAGTACTAGGAATTTGGAGTGAATTTACATATTATTCCCCAAGATACAAAAACTGGGCTAGGCTAGACAGAATTTACATTGTGCATTTAATTGAAGGTCTTGATACACACCCAATAATTATTTCAGACCATGCACCAATAACAACTAAAATTAAAAAAAACAGGGTAATTAAATAAAAATGAGACACTGATGTTTTTCCACCTATCTGTTGAAAAGAGAGGAAGTAAAGGAATCATCATTAGAGAAGGTAGAAACAGCTTCTGAAAATATAGCTAGCGAGTGGGATAAAATTAAAATGGAATTTAAAAATTAGGTAGAACTAAAATAAGGGGAGATACAGTTAAGAAGTAAAGATTATTTAGAGGGACTGACAGATATTAAATTATTGCAAAATAGGGTTAATCTCAAAGAACAAGAGGAGGATCAACTACAAAATGCTAAACAGAAAATAAGGGGCTACCTTGATAATATGCATGAGTTTAGCAAGATTGCTTTTAAGCAACTGTTTGTTTGATAAACTTTTAGCACAATGACTCAGACAACAGAAAGTAGAAAGGTCTGTCACCAAGATTAGGGAGCCTATTACAAGGAATATAACTAGGGGTCCTGTAGAAGTATTAGAAATATATCAGAAATTCTATGAAAGTCATATAAAGCAGAGAATTATTGAAATCAAGAAAAGTACAAATGGAAATATTTATGGAAGAATTAAATATGCCAAGATTAGAGGGAGAGGAGGCTCAATCACTAACAGGAAAGGAGGAGATGGGATAAAAATGGTGATGTATGACCAATCTACAGGGAAGCCCCCAGGATTAGATGGTATTCCTGTGGAAGTATGAAAGCTGGGGGGGGGTGATGAAGGTCTGGAAGGTTTTTGTTTAACAGTATTTTAAGAGAAGGAGAAGTGCCAACATCCTGGAAGAAAGTGGTAGTCACTGTAATACCTAAAGAGGTTAAAGATCCATCAGATCCAGCTTCATACAGGCCCATTTCAATAATAAACCATGATTATAAAGTGCTTATGTCTATAATGGCTAAAAGAATGGAAAAAGTGATGTCAACATTGATAGATAAGGATCAGAGTGGTTTTGTGGAGTGTAGGCAAACACTGGACAACATAAACAGAACAGTGATATCCAGAGTGAAGCAGAATGTAAGAAAATACCATTGTTGCTGGTAGGTCTTGATGCAGAGAAAGCATTTGACAGACTAAGCTGGGAGTTAATGACCAGAGCAATGGAAGCATTTGCATTCCCTGATAAAATTATAAAGTTGATTAGGGGAATATATGAAGGATCAGAGGTGAAAATTAAAGTGGGCGAGATCCTCTCTGATAATCTCTGCTTGAGCAGAGGAACCAGGCAGGGTGTCCTCTCTCGCCTTTGTTATTTGCATTATATTTAGAACCACTGGCAAAGAAAATAAGGGACTCAGAAATTCAAGGATATAACTGGTATGGTAGTGAAGAAAAGCTGGCTCTGTTTTCAGATGATATTATTTATACCTGACAAAACCAGAACAAGACATTATAGTGTTGTGGAACATATTGAAACAATTTCATACCTTTTCAGGGTACAAAATTAATGAAGCAAAAGCAAAAGCAATAGCAGTAAATTATGTACCCACATACAAATTGATTCAGCAATATCCATATTTATGAGGATATGATAAAATGAAGTATTTAGGAGTATGGATTAAAAATGATACTGGTGTGGCAGCTTAGGATATGTGGGAAGATACAAAACAAAATATAAAACAAAAACTGAGAAAAAAGAAGCTCTGTTATATGGATATTGATAGTAAGATACAAGCAGTTAAATGATTTTAGTCCCCTTAGTCTTATACACTGGTCAGCCATATTTTATCAACCAGAGGAGAAGCTGTAGATAGCAATTAATAAATAACTAAAGGATTTTATCAGGAAGGGGAAGATGGCAAGAGTCAAGTGGGATAAGCTTATACTTCCAGTAGAGAAGGGTAGATTAGGATTATCTGAGTTGAAGGGGTATATCAGAGCAACACAGTTAAGGCTGCTGTACACAGTGCAAGCAGAAAACTATAATTCAAAGTGGAAAGAGATGATGATGAAACAGGGGGAAAGTTCAAGTAACAGGGAGAGACTGGGATTTTGGATGCAAACCTTTAAGAACAACAATAACCATACAGAGTATTATATTCATAAAGTAGCAGAAGGTCTTCTTAGAACTAAGCCAACACAGGAATGGCGAAAGGAGAGTCTGTAGATAGGGGTGGCTGCAACTAGGGATACAGACAATAGGAAAGAGAGGGCAGGAATGAATTGGAGAAAACTGGTAAATGAACCAAGGTACTGGGTGAATGACTAGAGAGGGAAAAGTAATAGAATGGGAAGATGCCAAAAACATATTTGGACTGCAGGCTAAAGTCTGCCTTCCATAGCAAGGACTGATATTAGAGTATAGGCAATGAGAAAGAAATAGTGGGGTCCTGAATGAAAGACCAGCACTGGTAGAGTTTTTAGTAGAATCTAGAACAGATGATGCCATTAAGAAAGGAATAATTAGTAGTGTATAAAATATTGCATGATAACTATAAGAATCAATCAGACAAGGTTAATAAGGACTGGGAAGAGAGATTAGATAAACAGTTCACAAAGAAACAATGGGGGATATATGTATGTCTCCCAAATATGCAACAAAATGTAGACAATTTTGGATCTTTGCCTAGAAGTGCTTATATAAGTATTTTTATACCCCAAGCAAACTTCAAAAAATTTGTACTCAGGTAGACAGCAAATGTTGGAAGTGTGTTGAGGCAGAAAGACGTAACTGGGAACATCTTTTCTGGGAGTGTAATGAGTTGGTAGACTTTAAAGATTCCCTACAGACTGCTCTGTCAGCAATACTGGTTGAGCAAGTTGCAGTGACTAGGGAAATTATTTTTTTGAGCTATGATACAAACTCAGAATTGCATAGCCATAGTAAGGACATAGTAAGTCTAATCATGATGGCTGCCCAAAAAGCAATTACCAGATAATGAAAATCAAAATCTAAACCAACTTTACTAGAAGTAGTGAAGACAGCAACAGACTTAAAACAACTGGGATATTAAGAAAAAGGTAGGAGCAAATTACAGAGGATTTTTTTGAACTTTGGGAACAATACTTGCAGAGGAGGAAAAAGGATTAAAAGAAGGTAGGATTTGAATGAACTATGTAATGGTTAACTAACAATGAGTGGCTATGTTAAAAGTGATGTATAATTTTTACAGCTGCAGTTGTGTCCCATGGTTTGGAATGTATAATGTTTGCAACTGTGATTGTGTTGCTTTGATTTATTGTCATTTATATAAATGTAACATGGTCTATGTCATACATGATAATTTAATAAAGATGTTTCTTGTTTAAAAAAAAAGAAACTGATATAGGAATGGGTAGTAACTGAAAATATAAAGGAAATGAAAAGTAAAAATGAGGAAATAGAGGAAGAAGTAAGCAATTCAAGTGATGAAGGTGATGATAAATGGATAAACAAAAGTAAAAGTAATTCTAGTGGCAAAAAGAGTGATAGACAGAAAACACAAATTCAGAAATATAGGTATAGGAGAGAAATAAAAAAGGGAAAGGATAAAAGTAATAAACACTATTTCATAAAGTGAGAATCCTAGCCATTAATGTAAAGAGTTTAAAGAATGTTCAACGGAGACTAGGAATTTGGGAATGGTATAAAAGGTTAGCTATGCATATCATAGTACTAATAAATATAAGAATAACAACAGCAGATGAAAGAATGTAAGATAATGGGTTATGGGGGAGACAAAGTAATATGGAACCTAGTAGATGAAAAATGTTCAGGTATAGTAATTCTATGTAAAGAAAGTATAGGGATTCTGGATTACTTAGCAACATTAAGAAGAATAATAGTGCTAGATATAAGATGGAGGAATCAAATATATAGGATCACTGCATTATACACATGCACCATACAAAAACAACAAGAGAGTATTTTTAAGAAAATACTTGATTATGTGAGTGTAAATATGCAAGTAATAGTAGTGGGAGACTTTAATTCTAATCTAAGGCATAGGCAAAAACAAGGGGTGGATGTGAAAGTTATTTCTGACATAATTAAAAGCTGTAAAATGTTTTTGTTGAAAAGCAAACACTGGACATACAAAATCAGTAATCTAAGAACTGACATTGATTATAGTCTCAGAAAGCTTAAATATGTTACATCAAGGAGTCAGAATTACAGGGTTCTCAGATCACACAGCAATCTGGATAGAAATTCAAGAAAGAATAGGCTACATAAGAACAGGCAGAGGTATAAAAAGAATTAATTAATCAGACCTAAATAAGCAAGTGAAAGCAATAATATATCAGTTATGGCTGGATCATGTAAATGTGAAAGGATTTTATAAAAATTAGACAAGCAGGTAGATTATTTTAAAAGAAAAATATAAAAAAAGATATTAGAATGGCAACAGACAAAAAGAACACAAGATAGTGGCAAATATAAAGAAATCAGTAATAAAATATTTAGATGTATAGTAAATAATAAAGAAGAATTTCTTGAAAAAGAAAGAATGTTACATGAAATGAACCAAGAAAAAAATTAAAAAAATGTTATTTAAACAAAAATATTTTTGCAAGGAAGAAAGGAAGAAGTAGCACCAAACTTAAGTAAAATGGTTAAAGAATATGTACAAATAATAAGAGAATTAAGGAATGAGGAAAGTTGTATAGTGGATACACAAAAATAAATTATGGTGACAGTTAAAGGGCATTTTTTAAAACATTTTCAATAAGCAAAGCTATAAGAAAAAAGGATAGAACTTAAAAAAATAACTGATGAGGATAATAAGAGAATGGAAAAAAAGATTAGAATGATAGAATTTAAAAAGGTATTGAAAACAGTAAATGTAGAAGCAGCCACAGGTTTAGATGGACTTGAATATTTAATGTATAGGGACACGCAAGAGCGTCAAAAGAAGTATTTTCTAAAAGTATTGAATGAATGGTTTGAAAAGAGTATAAATTAGGAAAGAATATGTATAGGAGCAATGAAATTGATATGGAAAAAGGGAGAAAAAGCAGACATAAAAATTGGAGACCCTTAGTATTAAATAATGTACATTATAGAATTTTTATGAAAATAATAGAAAAAAGAATAATAAGTAATGCTAATAAATTACTGACTAAAACAATATTTGGTATAAAAGAAAAAGGAAGTCAAGAACAATTAATTTTAATAAGAGAATTGGCTGACAATGTAATAAATAGGAAAACTGATTTAAACATTTTAGTAGGTGACATAAGTGCATCATTTGACAAGAGCCAGCATGAAGCACTATGGGACATTTTGACAGAATATAACATAAGTGATAACATAACTAGTGTATTAAAGTCTGTTTATAGCAAGAATAAAGTGAGATTGGTTATAAATGGTTGGGTAAGTGAGACAATAGAACTAAAGAGTGGTAATAAGTAAGGGTGTCCAGCCAGCAGTATAATATTTGCTTTCATTATGAATGCTGTAGGTTCTAATATAAATAGGACATTAGAGGAGAGTAAATATTACTTGCCAGAGGGAAATTATATTCCAGTGATGTTATCCAATGCAGGTGATTTAGTAATAGTTGTAAAAAATTAAAAATAGATGGGTATAGCTATTCAGACACTTAACAAAGAACTAAAGGTGTTAGGGTTAAGTATTAATGAAGAAAAAAGTAAAGAACTGGGGTTCTCTGGAAAAATTAAAGGTATTCAATTTAATAAAGGACAAGTAGAAAATTTGTGAATAAAGTTTGGTAGTGAACAACAGAGAGTCACACAATGGAAGGATATGATACTTAAAATAATGAGTACATGGGATCAAAGGATCATAGGACATTACTAAGCTAATGGCCTGAAGGCCCTTATAAGCCTAGCTAAATTTACCCTTATTACCATGATCAGTACCCATTGCCCGTGTCCAATCATCCAGATTGCATTTGAAGAGGGCCAATGAGGTGCTCTGTTTGACGAGAAGTGGGAGTCTATTCCAAAGGTGTGTTAACCTTTGGGAGACAGATCTGTCCCTCCAGCTGGTTCTGTTGATGTCACATACCAGGTTTTGGTCCTTAGAGCAAGTAACCCATGTGCCATTTCACTTGCAGATGTGCAGCATTTGCAATAAAGCAGGGTCAGAGATCGCCTTATATGCAAGGCAGAGATTGCCTCTGAGTAGTTTGTATGAAACAGAATAAAGTGACAGTGATTTCAGCTGATCCACATAGGATAGCTGCTGAAGACCTTAAATTTTCCTAGTAAGGAACCTTTTTGATCTCTCCAATTCTTGCAGGTGCTTTGAAAGGTATATGCCAAAAGGGGCATTGTACTCAATTATTGACCTAATGAGTGAAAAGTACAGGGAAGTGATAACTTCTCCTTTTCTCGAGGCAATGTTCTTACTTATGAGATGAGCCATATAGAATGCCCTTCTTACCACTGTAGAAACATGGTGATCAAATGCAAGGTTGCTGTCAACCAGAGTGCCCAGATCTCTCACCACTGACTGTGTACTTACGGTATTGCCACTGATGTGGTAGTTTGCAGGAACATTGCTGTTACCGAAAGGAATGTTAATACAGGTTTTTTTTGCATTGAGTTTGAGGCCATGCCTTTGGCACCAGTCATTTGCTTGCATAAGATCTTCTTGAAAGATGTTGATATCATT
This sequence comes from Protopterus annectens, assembly GCF_019279795.1. Taxonomy (NCBI): domain Eukaryota; kingdom Metazoa; phylum Chordata; order Ceratodontiformes; family Protopteridae; genus Protopterus; species Protopterus annectens. Next base: position 408,923,724 of record NC_056748.1, on the reverse strand, counting down.
TGGAGATTCTATGACCACACCCAGTTTGCAGTCATCAGCAACTTTGTCAGCCACAGTCCCTTGGTTTTAGCTTGTACTTTGGAGAAATAGATTCTGAACAGTAGAGATCCCAGGACTGATCCCTGTGGATCATCACTGGTTACAGGTATGTTGTTGGAGGTGGAATCCCCTATTTTGACTGTATGGGTTCTATCAGTGAGCCATTTCACAACCCACCTTATGATATAAGGGCTGATATCTAGCTGGAAGAGTTTGTCAATGATGCCTGAGTGAGAGATGGTGTCAAATGCTTTGACTAGGTCTAGGTAGACTGTACGCACAGACTTCTGCTCATCCAGGGCCCTGGTGACTATCTCGAAGAACTCCACCAGGTTTAAAAGGCATGATCTCCCCTTGACAAATCCAAACTGGGTAGGATCTAATGTTTGAAGATTACCTATATCTTTGTTGATAAGGTCCATGATGATTATTTCCATGGTGTTGCAGATAAGGTTAGTCAGGCTAATAGGTCTGTAGTTCCCAGAGTCAGTAGAAACACCATCTTTGTGCAAGAGGATAACAGTGGCTGTTTTCCATTCAGCTTGGATGAAGCTGGTGTTTAGACTGTGATTGAAAAGAGTACCCAGTGGTGATGCTAATTCTTGTTTGACTCCATTTAGGATGCAGCCTGGGATGTTATCAGGTCCTATCAATGCTGTGTTTGGCCTTAGAGTGTTTACTACATGCTCTTTAGAGATACAAGGTAGGGGGCAGGTTTCAGAGATGTTATGAGGTACGTGTGGCAGGGACAGGGGAGTGAGGTTTCACCAAACCTGTCAGCTAACAGGTTAGCTATGTCCACCAGCTCAGTATATGTGTTACCATTAAATACCAGTTCAGCACAAATCTGGGCCTTTTAGGTTGTAGATGTAACTAAAGAACATCATATGGTTGTCCTTTGTTGAGGAAGCTAACTTGGATCTAAAGTTTACCTTGGAGGACTTCACAAGAAATCTTATTTGCTTATTTAAGCTGGGGATGGACTGTCTCCAATTTAAAGCCCACTTCTTTTTACACTTAGACAACAGTTACTTCTTTTTATTGTAAAGCCTGTTAATGGTGTTTGTCTACCAGGTAGGTTTGCTCTTCCTTGAAGAGCTTATGTTGGTCCTAATAGGTACTGCCGAGTCAGTGCAGTTATACAGGTATTTGTATAGGGCATTGGTGTAGAGCTTGTCATAGTTGTTGGTTTCATTTGAGGGGGGAGGTGCAGTGAAGCTATTTATACCATCCCGGCACATCTGGCAAGTGTATATATGATACCAATAGAATGTGAAAAAGAGTTATTGAATGTGTTATTCACATTCATATGGGGGATCTCGGTTGAATCCTATTAAAAGAGGAGGTTTGTATGCTAATAGAAAGGAAGGAGGTCTGAATTTAGTAAACCCAACTGTATATACAATTTCATTAAACTTATATAAGATATTAATAGGAATACAAGAAAAAGAACGTTTCTTAACAAGGATTATTGAGGAAAATATTAATCAGTATGGGAGAAATTTAAAGGTTTAAAAAGAAGTAAAGGAATCACTGGTATGGAAATTAAATTATATCAAGAAAAATATTAGTATGGAAGACTGATTTAAGAAGTAGGTACAAAAACAGGAAAACATGGTATGATAATACAATGAAAAAATTTTACTGTGTGTATCCTTGGAAATATTTAGAAGACAAAAAAAGTGAAAGTGGTAAAAGCAAGAATGAAAATATATGAAAAATATATATAGAATGTACAGAATTTTATGGGGGTTATCATTAAATAAATTACAGGTAAAAGTGAATATGCCATATAAATCAGTAAAAAATAGAATATGTATACATTGCGGGTAATTAGACTACCAAACATATTTTTTTAAATATGATAGAGTGAATTTATTATGGAAAGAAATATGTGACAAACAATGTTTAAAATTGCTGAAAAATGTTCATTGCATAAATATGGGTATAACAGGATATGAGTATTATGAAAACATAAAACAAAAAGATACAGATAAATTACATAATAGATTGTTTTGTATAATATGGATTATATGGTATGAAAGCATGAATGAGATAAAATATAATGGAAAATGGATATTATCGGACATTTTGAAAAAAGTACGATTTTGATTATGGAAGAAAGAGTGGGGGCACTTGAAAGTCCAAACAAAATGATTTGCTGTTGAAAATGTAAGAATCACTTGTAAATATTTTTAAATAATTATAAATAATTTATAAATCTTGCATATAGAATGTATATATTGAATTATGTGATTTTAATAAATTCTTTTGATAGGTGCCATGGGATCTTTTACATTCACCTGAGCTACCTCCATTAGTAGCCTCATGGACTGTAATACATTTTAAAGTGACATACCTCCCTACCTGTAACCACAAAGCTGGGACCTCGGCTAAAAATCTTGGACTGTAAAAGAACATTACTAGGCATGTTGCACAGCAGTCCTGGTTCTGCACTCAGGCATTAGCAGCCTGATGGACTGTAAGACATTTTAAGGTGACATACCTCCCAACCTGTAACCACAAAGCTGTAATGTACTGATACAAAATTTACCAATAAACAAAACTGTACCTTAGTGACTGCAGTCAGATGAATACTTCAAGGTGCACCAGTAACAATCAATAGTCTGAAATAATTTACTGGCTAAGTGCTTTTGTGTCAAACAAAGCCTTCATCAGAACTGAAACTGTAAAGCAATTACCACTTTTAAAATCTAAGAACCAAGTGGATTGGTAGATCAAATTACATCAACTAAGTAAATAGTGTGGGAAGAAATAGCCAGGGAATTGTTATGGCTAGGCTTGTATAGAACCTAGGGCTGATAGCCTAGTACCAACCTATGAACCTATGAACCTATGAACCTATGAATCACTTCCTTTCTCTTAAGGGAGACCAAACCAATGTCCAAATGCTTAAATAAGTGTAAAAGTTGACAACTTACAAACAACAACAATACACCTCAAAAACACATAGCAATATTATATACATTAATATCATTAATTGATAATTATTTAAAATGTCCATATCTTAATAAGTAATAATAATTCATAAAAGTACTTCTAATAAAAATACAAAAATGTTTTAAATATTTATAAACTTCATAAACCAGTCATTGAATTTAACTCACAATGAATTAATAGACAAGTCACTAAAGTTTTGCTGCTCTTAATTTTAATACAGGTACTAGAGAGACCACTTCATTTAATCCTAGGGGTGGGGGTACATGCATTTAACCTTAACTGCCAAAGCACCTCTCTATATTCCAGCTATTCAAACTATTGATTGTTACTGGTGCACTTTGGAGTGTTTATCTGATTGTGGTTTCTGAGGTACAGTTTTTGGTCATACCTCCCAACATCTTAGAGAAAGAAATCTGAACAAAGCCTAAATTAATGATGGGAAAAAGTCTAAAATAATGGGGGACAAAGACCTAAACATAGGGAAATATTTTAAATAGTGCTATTATAAACTTAGAAAGTGTTAGCATGCATTTTCTGAAGGATATGAAGTTGGAAACGGAAATGTATGTCATTCTTTAGTGACTTCAATCCTTAGTGATTTACCAGAAAACCACACATTTTATGAGGAATAGACCAAAAATATGAGGCAAAAATCTAGACATTCTGCAAAAATCTGGACAGTTGAGAGGTAAGCAGGGTGGGTATAGGTGTAGTTAAGGGCCTTGCTATGGTATAGAAGATAGATCAGGGAGTGAAAAACTATACAACAGTAGTAAGCAGTTAAACATGTCTACTACAACAGGATAACTGCAGTATGTCAATGAAATCATACAAAGGCAATACTGGAATGCTTGGTATTCCGACTCGCCTGTTTGCAGGCATGCAATGGCAATGTACTATATGGGATTTCTACTTTGTGCAAAGATCATGGCCCTTAATTTCCATTCATGAAACTTACTTAATATCCATGTACATAAAACAGACTTAAACAATGAGTACTTTGTGCACTTGGGAACTGTTGTATCCAAACCAAACTATTGTACTACTGGGACCCACTCTATTTCCAGAATGAACAGTGTTGTCTGTGGTGACAGATGCCTTAGTAGGGCTACACTCTCAGGTGTGCTATGATCTAATACAGTCCTACTAGGGGGTGGTCTTTGTACTAGGATACCAAAGTCTTAGAGAATTTTAATATATGCACAGAAAATGCCACACATTCTAGCAGTGACAAAAAAAAACCTAAAGGTAATCTGTCATCCATAAGAGAAGTGATACTTAAAGACTCAGCAATCAAAAAACAAATAATTTATTTAAACAAAAAACATCTTTATTAAATTATCATGTATGACACAGGCAATCTTACATTTGTATTAATGAAAAACAAACCACATTAATACTATTTTAGTTGCAAATATTATGCATGACAGACCCAGTTGAGACAACTGTAGTTGCAAACATTATTCATCACTTATAATATATCCAGTCATAATTAATTATCACACAGCTCATTCTAATACTGTCTTCTTTTAAACCTTGTTCCTCCTCTGCATATAATGTTTCCGCAATTCCCATTTTTACTATGCAATTTGCTCCTACCCTTTTCTAAAGATCCCAATTCCAGTTGTTTTATCTCTGTTACTGTATTCATTACTTCTAGTAATTGGTTTAGACTTTGATTTCCATTTTCTAGTAATTGTTTTTTTGGCAGCCACCATAATTAGATTCAGCAAGGCCTTACTACTTGTAAGCAATTCCGATTCTGTATCATAGCTCAGAAACATAATTTCCTTAGCTACTCAGGTTTGGTCACATAGTATCTCTGACAAAGCAGTCTGCATGGAATCTTTTAAGTCTGCCAACTCATTACACTCTCAGAAAACATTTACCTCTTTCTTCTACACCACAACTCCAACATTTGCTGTCTACTTGAGGAAAATTTCTTTGGAGTCAACTTGGAGTGTAAAAATACCTATGTAAACCCTTCCAAACAAAGATTACAAATCTTCTAGATGTTGTTGCATATTTGGAAGATATGCATATATCCCCCATTGTCTCTTTGTGAATTGTTTATCCAGTCTCTATCTTCCCAATTCTTTCTAAGCTCCTTTGATTCTTATAGCAGTCATGCAATATTTTATATGCTGTACTAATTATTCCTTTTTTAACTGCAGCTTCTGTTCTAGAGTCTATTAAAAACTCTACCACAACCCCTTATTTCTTTCTATTTGCCTATACTCTGATATCAGTCCTTGATAGGAAAGGCAATCTCTAACCTGCCATCTAAATAAATTCTTGGTGTCTTCCCATTCTATTACCTTTCCCTTTCTAGTTATTTTCTCCCAATACCTTGTATCCTTTGCCAGTTTTTTTTTTTAATAAATTCCAGCCCCTCTTGTCTATTGTCTGTATCCCTAATTGTAGTCATCCCTTTTAGCAGAATCTCTTTGCTCCATTCCTGTGGTGTCTTAGTTCTAAAAATACTTTCTGCGCCTTTATGAATATAATATTCTGTATGATTATTGTCATTTTCCTTAAGGGTCTGTATCCAAAACCCCAGTCTCTCTTTGTTTCTTGAGCTTCTCCCCTGTATCATCATCATCCCTTTCCACTTTTGATTATAATTTTCTGCTTGTGCTATCTATAACAGCCTTAACTGTGTTGCTCTAAAATACCCCTTCAAACTGGGTAATCCTAGTCCACCTTGCTCTATTGGAAGAATCAGCCTATTCCACTTGACCTTTTCTATCTTCCCCTCCCAGATAAAATCCTTCAGCTCTTTTTTAATTGCTGTCCACAACTTCTCCTCTGATTGATAAAAATATGCCTGACCTGTGTATAAAGCTGAAGGGACTAAAAACATTTTAACTGTGTGTATGTTACTATCCATATCCATATAACACAGCTTCCAGTTACTTAATTGTTGTATTATCTTCTGTTTAGTCTCCTCCCACATATCCTTAGCAGCCAGAATGGATTCATTTTAATCCATACTCCTAAATATTTCATTTTTCATGTTCCCATAAATATGGGTATTGCTGGACCAATTCTTGTGTGGGTACATAATTTACTACTATTGCCTTTGTTTTAGCTTCATTAGTTTTGTATCCCTAGAAGATTTTAAACTGTCTTAAAATTTTCCACAACACTGTAATGTCCCTTTCTGGTTTTGTCAGGTATAAAATAATATCATCTTCAAATAAAGCCAGCTTTTCTTGACTACCATACCAATTATATGCTTGAATTTCTGAGGCCCTTATTTTCTTTGCCAGTAGTTCTAAATATAATGGAAACAACAAAGGGGAAAGAGGATACCCTGCCTGGTTCCTCTACTCAAGCAGAAATTAGCAGAGAGGACCCCAACCACTTTAATTCTTGCCTCTGATCCCTCATATATACTACTAATAAACCTTATAATTTTATCAGGAAAAGCAGCTACTTCCATTGCCCTGCTTATGAAGTCCCAGCTTGCTCTGTCAGATGCTTTCATTCTTCTTCCTTCTGGATCATCAGTGTTCTGTTAATGTTATCAAATGTTTGCCTCCCCTCCACAAACCACATAGATCCATATCTATCAATTTTGGCATCACGTTTGCCATTTCTTTAGCCCTCATAGACATAAACACTTTATAATCATGGTTTAATATTGAAATGGGCCTGTATGAAGATGTATATGATGGATCTTTATCCTCTTTAGGTATTACAGTTACCACTGCTTTCTTCCAGGATATTGCTACTTCTCCTCTTCTTAAAATACTGTTAAACAAAACCTTCCAGATCTTTATCAAATGTTTCACTCCTAGCTTCCAAACTTCCACAGGAATGCCATCTATTCCTGGGGACTTTCCTGTAGATCAGTTATATATCACCTCCTCCTATCCTGTTAGTAATTGCACCTCATCTACCTCTAACCTCTCCCTCCCCAAAGGACCAATCGCAATACCGGAGGAATACCAGGCACCCAGCATTACTGCAGAACAGGTTAAAGCTGCATTGTCCAAGGCCAAGAATACAGCTTCCGTGGGACTCAACAATATCGCTGGATGTGTTCTACATGAACTGCAAAGTGAACTGGCACCACATCTGTGTACCCTGTTTAATCACAGCCTCGCCTCAGGCTTTGTCACTACCAAATGGCACACTGCTACAGTCATCCGTCTCCATAAAGGGGAAGTGACTACAGACCCTGGGAATTATCGCCCCATTAGCCTAATGAGTCTGATATGTAAGGCTGTGGAGCGCATCATCATGGACCTAATTAGCAAGGATATAGGGAATCCCCAAACTCTAGATCCCACGCAATTTGGTATTGTGAAAGGTAGATCATGCCTGCTCAACCTGGTTGACTTCTTTGAGTCAGTCACCGGAGCTGTGGATGAGGGAAAGGCAGTTGATACAGCCTACCTCGATCTGGCCAAGGCCTTTGATACCATTCCCCACTCAGGAATTATATATCACTAGGTGGGTTGCAATTTGGCTCACAGATAGAACCCACAGTGTGAAAGTAGTGGACTCCAAGTCAGACTGCCGAACAGTCACAAGTGGAGTCCCACAGGGATCGGTCCTGGGTCCTCTCCTGTTTGGCATAAACGTCTCAGACGTTCATGCAAACACAGAGGGACACTTCCTGACCAAGTTTGCAGATGACTGCAAGCTGCAAGCTGGGAGCCATTATTAACTCCCCAAGTGATGCAGACATCCTACAGAAAGGCCTCACTGAGACCAATGAGTGGTGTTGAAACCATGGCCTTAAGCTTAATGCCAAAAAATGCGTCGTCATCTCCTTTGGAAAAAACTCAGTTCCCACTAATTACCACATCAATGGGAGCCTACTGAACACTGAAGGTGTTATAAGAGATCTGGGGACACAGGTTGACAGCATCCTCTCCTTTGACCACCACATTGCCACTGTAGTCAGAATGTCCTCCTATGTGGCACATGTCATTACCAAGGGTTTTGCATCCAGGAAGAAAGAGGTCATAATCTCTCTCTACTCTTCCCACATTAAGCCAATCATCTAGTAAAATGCCCCGTTTGGCATGTACCTCACTAGACACATGCAACAGCTGGAAAGGCCACAAATGTACCTCACAAAGAGGATCCTAGGCCTTAAACACATATCCTACATGGAAACAATAAAAAAATCTCCAGCTATTCTCTGTCTCATATTGTCTACTAAGAGGCCATCTCTGCTTGACTTACAAAGCTATGTGTGACCCAGCTCTATTAGAAATGCTACATCTAAAGAAATCCCAATCCCTCTGCACCACATGCTCCAGAGACCTCACCTTCATTACCACAATCAGCAGAACATGCTGGAGGGACAGGTTCATAACCCAGAGGCTGCCCATGCTCTCTAATAGATTTCCCATACACGTCAAGCAGAGCACCTCACTGGGCCTCTTCAAGAGAAATTTTGTTGAGTGGATGGGAAATAGAAAGTTCACCCCGGGGATCAATCCAGTGGCCCTACTTTATAGAGGCACTGGGAACTAACATTGCGTGGCAGAATGCCAGGGCACGTCTATGGGCTAGGCTTGTAAAGGCTCCAGGGCCATTAGCCTAGTACACACCTATGAACCTATGAACCTTGGCATATTTAATTCTTCCATAAACATTTCCATTTTCACCTTTTCTTGATTTCCATACTTCTCTGACTTATACAGACTTTCATAAAATTTCCAAAATATTTATAGTACGTCTACAGGATCTCTTGTTATCTTCCTTGTTATATGTTCCCTAAGCTTGGTGACAGCCCTTACAACTTTCTTTTTCCTGAGTTGTTGTGCTAAATTTTTTTGTGCTGTAGAGTTATTATCAAAAAACAGTTTCTTGACAGCAAACTTTCTCAACTCATGCATATTTTTGAGGCAATCCCTTATTTTCTGTTTAGCATTTTGCAGTTGCTCCTCCTCTTGTTCTGTGGGATTCCCCCTATTTTGCAATACTTTATCACTAGTCAGTCACTCTAAATAATTCTTGTTACTTCTTAACCATATCGCCCTTTTCTTTATTACCACCCTAGTTTTAAACTCCACTTTAATTTTACCCCACTTCCTAGCTATATTTTTAGAAGAAATATCTATCTTCTCTAATAGCTCCTGAATAATTTCCAAAACCCATTCCTTAAATTCCTCTCTTTTTAACAGATAGGTGGCAAAATGCTTATGTCTCATTTTTATTTCATTACTTTGTGTTTTTATTTAGTTATTATTGGTGCATGATCTGAAATAGTTATTGAGTGCATTTCAAGACCTTCAATTAAGTGCACATGTTCCTGTGAAATATAAATTCTATCTAGCCTAGCCTAGTTTTTGTATCTTGGAGAATAATATGTAAATTCACTCTAAACTCCTAGTACTGCCAAGCATTTTCATAAATTTCTTTAAAAATCTACCCTCTCTGTTATGTTTTCCCTTCTGGGCCTCTCATATACATCTTCAATGCTGCAAACCAAATTCCAGTCCCCACCTGTAAGTAATATTCTTTACTGAAAGCTGACTATTTCTTTCAGCATTTTCTTAAGCTCCATTATAGTAGTTTTAGGTGGAATAAAATACATGCCAGTGTAATCCTCCTCTCTTGACAATAGCCCCTTAGAACTACAAATCTACCATTATTGTCTTTTATTCCCCTCTTCTGTCACTATTGGAGCTCCTCTTGCAATTAATATAACTACTCATCTTTTCCTTTGCCCCAGGTATTCTGCTGAATAACCATCCTGAAAACCTTTCTTTATCAAATTCATATGTTCAGTTATTTCCAGGTGTGCCTCCTGTAGCATAGTTATTTGCACTCTTCGTTTTTTAATATAATTCAATATTCTTTCTTTGTTGTATTTATCTGTGAGACCATTCAGATTTAAAGACATTACAGAAATCATCATTTTCTTATATAGTTATTGTTCCTACCTTTTATGTATAACTGCTTTTTTGTTAAATGTCTAGTTCTAATTTTTTATGCTACATGCATACATTGTTTGGCAGCTTGGTCTTTTATACAGTTGTTTCTTGTCATATCCATTTGGGACTATGCTACATCTTACAAAATTGTTTGTTTTATGGAAAGCCCTAAAACAACATCAGCCAATATGCCCCTGAAACCTATTATCTTAATAATAACACACACAACTATGTGCATCTTCAAAATCTGAAGTTTTACCTTCTTAATAAGAACAAAACTTCTAAACTGATAGCCACACAAACAGACTAGGGTTAACCAAAAAGAAAGGTCATTCATGCTAAGATGCATGGTACAGCCTGTGCTTTTAGTAAGTACTGTCTGGTTTTGTCTTATCTTTATAACTCTCACAGCTGAGAAAGCACCTGAATGCTTTCAGTAAACATTTTCTCCAAGCTGTTTCTTTTTATCAGATTTTCTTCTAGGGGCATGCAAATTAGACACAAAACTGCCAATAATACATTGTTTACCAGAAAAAAAGCCTTATAATATTCAATATTCTTTTTCATTTACTTGCTTTCTGTTAAAACTTGTTACTGGATAAAGCCAAGGACCTTGACACAGTCATTCCCCTATGCCAGCATGAGAAAGAGCACACTATTTTTTTCTTTTGCCATACTCTCTTAACCAGACTCTTCCTCTCTCCTTTTTTATTTTTTTACAAGTTTAACAAAGTCAATGAAAATCCAATATTTCCCATCTTGTTCTGCCATGTTTCAGAAGTATAATTATTGCATTGTAATCGTACATTTGTCAGTTTCCAAGTTACTGATTTTATTTTTCGAAGATTAATAACATGAAGCAGGGCATATGCTTTAAAGTCCCCTACAAGTTTAACAATGTCCAAGGAAGTCCAATATTTTCAGATTTTCTTGTTCTGCCATGTTTCACAAATGCCACAGAACCTGGACCGAAATACAAAAGGTGGGGGCGTATCCATATTCATCAAGGATACCCACACCTCCAGGTTAGTGGCACAGCACGAAGCTTTAGAGATCATCCATGTGCAACTAACAATGGGCAAAACTGCAATTCAAATTGTAGCTTGCTACAGATCACCCACCATGTCCCAGGACCCCCATTCCGCATTTCTGGAAACACTGGGAAACATAAAGGTCCTACCAAACACCCTAATATTGGGTGATTTCAATTACCCAAACATTAACTGGGATAACTAATCAAGTACTAACTCCCTTGTCCAACATTTCCTAGAATTTATAAACTCAAACACCCTGGATCAACTGGTCAATACTCCCACCAGAGGTGTCAACATACTGGACCTGGTCATCACCAACATGGGCGACCGGTGTTCCATACCGGAGGTCAACCCCTTGCTGGTTAGATCTGACTATAAACAAATCACTCTGGATATCCACATTCTGCCCCCAACCCCGGTCAAGGAAACCACTGTGAAAAACTTTTCAAAAGCAAACTTCACATTACTTAAGACCGAGGTGGAAAGTTTCAAAGCCCCCATGCTAAAGGATAATGCTGTCCAAGCTGCAAAATCCTTTACTAATGCATTCTATGGGCACCTACAAGAATGCATGGATTGTGCTATCCCAAGCAAAACCAAGACTCACTCCTCCAAGAAAAGGAAACCAGTCTGGTGGACCCTGCCATAAACAAGCTATACAACAGAAGGAGGTAACTAGTACAGAAAAGAGTAAAATCCCAAGACGGGAAGACATCCCTGATCAGTATCAGCAAGAAACTATGATCCTTCATAAAATCATCCAAGGCTAGCTTCAAAAGAAAAATTGCCAAGGACTCCAAAGATAACCACAAGGCATTATTTAGCTATGTCAAGAATCTAAGTGGCAATGCTCAGATCTGCTCGGAGTTAGTGCAGAATGGCACAAAATACACTAAACCAACCAATATTGCCAACATCCTGGCAGACAGGTTCAGTGCAAACTTCACCTCCCTCTCACCCCCAAAAGGGCCCATAACCATACCAGAATAATGTGGAGCCCCTGAAATCACAGACACTCAGGTTAAAACAGCTCTCTCCAAAACCAAAAACACAGCATCAATGGGACTGGACGGTGTCCCAGGATGCATCCTACACAAGCTCAAAGAAAAACTAACCGCTCACCTAAACACACTGTTCAAACTCAGCCTGTTCACAGGCTACATACCCATAGAGTGGTGCACAGCAATGGTTATTCCGCTCCACAAAGGTGGAGCCACAACAGACCCAGGGAACTATTGCCCTATAAGCCTGACAAGCTTGGTCTGCAAGGCTATGGAGCGCTTCATCATGGAACTCATTAACAGAGACATTGGGAACCTCCAAACACTGGACCCTACCCAGTTCTGCTTTGTTAAGGGCAGATCATGCCTCCTAAACCTGGTGGACTTCTTTGAGACAGTTACCAAGGCTATAGACAAGAGAAAGGTGATACACACAACTTACCTAGACCTCACAAAGGCCTTTGACACCATTCCCCATTCTGGTATTATAGACAAGCTCACCAGCCTGAACATAAACCCCTATGTCACAAGATGGGCTGTCAGCTGGCTCACATACAGAACCCACATGTTGAGAGTTGTGGGAGGTAGGTCTGACTCTAAACTGGTTACAAGTGGCATTGCCCAGGGCTCAGTCCTAGGACCCCTCCTGTTCGGCATATACTTCTCAGAGGTACAGGCAAGCACAGGAGGACTATGGCTAATCAAGTTCATAGACGACTGCAAACTAGGGGTCATATTTGATTCTCCAGCTGACACAGACATCCTCCAAAAGGGTCTCACTGAGATGGATACCTGGTGTCAAAATCATGACCTCAAGCTAAATGCCAAAAAATGCATAGTCATCCCCTTTGGAAAAAAACAAAGTACCCACAAACTACCACATAGGTGGTAGTCCCCTAAATATGGAAGATGTAATAAGGGATCTGGGGACCCAAGTAGATAGTAATCTCTCCTTTGATAGTCACATTGCCAAAGTGGTTAGAAAATCCTTCTATGTGGCCCACCTAATCACAAAAGGGTTCGTATCCAGATCAAAAGAGGTCATTGTGCCCCGCTACTCATCACTCATCAGACCCATCATAGAGTACAATGCCCCATTTGGGATGTACCTTACAAGACACCTGCAACAGCTGGAAAGACCACAGAAGTACCTCACCAAGAGGATCACTGGCCTCAAACAGATGCCCTATGCAGCTCGACTGAAGAAACTCCAGTTGTACTCGGTTGCATATCTCCTACCCAGAGGTGATCTCTGCCTAACATACAAGGTCATGTCCAACCCAGAATTGATGGACATGCTCCACCTAAAGAAAACCATATTCCCTTGAGCCACACGCTCTAGGGATCTAAACCTCACCACAACAATAATTAGGATGTGCTGGAGGGATAGATTCCTGTCCCAGAGACTTCCCATGCTTTGGAACAAGATTCCAATCTAAATTAGGCAGAGCTCCTCACTAACACTCTTTAAGAGAAACCTTGATGAGTGGATGGGAAACAGAAAGTTTACCCTGGGGATCACTTCAGTGGCTCTGCTGGACAGAGGCACAGGAGAACTAATCTAAGGGGGCAGTGAAAGCCAACACATTCTGGCTAGGCTTATAAATGCCTTTGGGCAGATAGCCTAGTACCTACCTATGAACCTATGAACCTATATAATTATTGCTTTATCACCCCACATTTGTCAACTTCCAAATTACTAGCTTTATTCCTGTTCATCACCATCTCCCAAATCTTGTCTCTGATTCATTTCCAACATATTCTCTATTCTTCCAGTCAACCCTTATGTTTTCTTTCTTCTCTGAAGCATTTTCCATTGAAATAGTGGAAAAGATTTCACAGGCTCAGTCTCTCTGTAGCCCTTATCACCAGAAGGACACAAAGTAAAACCTCCATCTGTTTCATAGCTCACGCTTTGTCAGACAAACTTTTGTATTTCCTCCTTAGCATGTACTTCATCAAAAAAAGATTTTGTCCCTCCAGGGAAACATATTTTGAAGATGGCTGGGTACAGCAGTTTGAATCTCATATCTGCTTTTCAACATTCCTTAAATAATGGAATATATTTACTCTTCTTCTGCCTGGTGTACAATGAATAGTCATTCTCCATAAACACTCTGCTGTCTCCCACTTTTAGTACCATGTCCTTCTGCCTCTAGTTTGTCAGAATTATCTCTTTCTGCTGATAAGACTGCATCTTTACTAGTACAGGTCTAGGTTGTTTTCTAGTAACCAGATTTGGAGCGTACACACAATGTATCCTTTCAAATAACAGTTCCTGTTGTGGAATACCAGTCCAGTTGCTTATTTGTGCTTTCATAAAATGAATACAGTCTGTTCCTGCCAGCTTCTCTTGTACAGCAGAAAATCTTAGGTTTTCCTTACATGCTCTGTCATCTAATTCTATTTTTTTTTTTTTGAAGCATGTCTTTTTGTGCAGTATCATATTCAGTCAGCCTTTTCTTCATTTCAACCTCTGAGTTTTGCAGTTCTGTCACTTTATCTAAATATGTTTAAAGCTTCTTCCATTTTTTCCAGCTTTTTATTGTTTGTGTTGATATACTCCATCAGTGTTGCATTTATTTTAACCAGGTATGTGTGCAGCTGCTTTATACTTTCCTCTAGGTTACTAGAAGTCATGGATGGAACTTTTGTTTCTTTCTGAACAACTGCAGTAGTTTTCCCAATCTGTGTTTTTTTCCTCAACTTTTATAGCTGATTTTCCTCCAGGTCCTTTATATTTCCCTTTTCCTGGCATTGAGGCAGTGTACTCACTAGTCAGTTATTGAAATTTACCCAGAAATCTAGGTCCACTGGCTTTCTATGCTAAGTTTCCGTTTTCAGACTGGGAGAGCCAGAGTTAAGCTGTTACTCAATGTGCAGCCATTTTGGAACTTCAAGAAACAAAGAATTTAATCAAAATCACTTATAAAAGATTTGTGGTCCAAAATTTCCACTTTAATAAAGTTCTATCAAGATCTAATGGATTATTTCAGCTAATAGTAATAATGAAACTTCTATTTTTCTTTTCTTTTTTTTTGATTTGGTATTCAAACAGTTGAAATTACCTAAATGTTCCATATGTTTGTCATAAGGAAATCATAAAGGTTGAAATTCTATTATATACTAGGATTCTAAATAATAATGTTTACGTCTTTCTCAGTCATGCCTTGTAAATATTGTGAATAGTTTCTTTTTTGTGTGACTATTTCAATTATAATCTGTTTTAATACTTAGTTCATTCAGATTCTTTCTTGTCCAAAAATCTGAATTTGTTGACATTTTTAATAATTTTTTTTTAAAAAAGAAAGAAAATGCCACATATAACACTGACCTGTATTTATGACAACATCATGTTACCCCGTCAAGAGTGTTTACAGCATCTATGAAAGATTTACAAATATGCTAGTTCAGATTTCATTCCATATGCATGTGCAACAAGTACCGATTTATTTTCAAAAAATGTGTTAAGATTCATCATTTTTGCTTTCCTAAGATACCTTATATGTTTTGGTATAGGCATATTTCTCAACTGTACCTAATTATGTGGAAAGTTCTTTATTTTGATTGTTAAAAAATTCCACATTTCGCATTGTTCCACAATGAAAGCGTCTGTCATATACTCATTGGGAATTTTATAACATATATCCATGGGAAATAATATTAAATTGAATAGTTCTTCAAAGTTTTTTTTTGTAAGTATGAAGTACCAGTTTTTATTCATGCTGTTAACTTCCTAGTTAAATGTATTAGTGATTATACAACAATGGCTCCTTGCTATTCAAAAACAAGTACACTGAATGGACAACTCAACCAGTGTGCCCATTGTAAATCAAGCATATACCAACAGAAAAAAAGTCTGGTGTCCACTAAAGTACCACTGAGTGGCCAGACTTTCTATTAGCATAAGCAAAATATGACAAAAATCAGGTGCATTCTGTAAAGCTAAAGAATCAGAAATTGTTAAATAAAATCAAGAGTTCAATACACAGGAGGTTCAGGTTCAAAAGTTTACTAGTGTACACCAGGAGGCAAAAAACGTACAAGTACAGAATTTTGTCTGACATGAAACAGGAAGTATACAATTTTATATAGTCTTTACATTCAAGCTGTGCCCACCTTACTGATGTGGTATGTCACAGGGCATCTACATCACTTTTGATAACAGTCCTCTATTCATAAAAACTGCTGATGTTATATTTTTAAAAAAAGTTTTCCTCTGGTAACAATACGGCCTTGCTATCCACCTGGTCAGACATAATGTCTTTCTGTAAAGTTACTTCTTCAAGGTTTCAACCTAGTCCAAATACAATAGCAGATTCAGTCTTTTAATACACTTATTTGTTCCCTGTAACACTTTCCCAACAGCTGCATGCTATCTTAGTAACACATATACAAGGCCAAATCATCCCAGCAGGAAAGAGCAGAAGATTTCATTATTTCACATATTTAATTTCCTGACCCAGCAGATAATCACTTGTGAAAAGCATAAACATTAAAACTTGCTGAGCTGGCAACTGCCAGGGTCAGAGGTCAGTTTGCTACAAGCCACACTGCAGTTTCAAAACTACTTGCAATTACACATGAATTCAGCCTTTTTGTTATATCATTAATAGAATAAAATGCATTACATACTACTTTGCTTTTAAACTAGTGTTTCACATATATTTAAATGCATATTTTTCTAACATTTTCCCTCCTTTTAATTCTTTTTATTCTATTTTGAAGTATGCATAATGTCATTTCATCTCCTAACCTCTTCTACTAAGGATTTTCAACTAGGTGAGTCATTCGATCTATACTTCAGAAAAAATTTCATCTGAGATCAATTTTTCAATCTCAATATCTTGGTACAAAGTTTCAGTAACAGATACATCAATAAAATCTTTGATTAATCTTTTCATGCAGGGAATTCCACAACAAACACATGCTCCTATCAGGAGTATACCCACACAAATAGCAATTAGAATATTCATTAGGATGGAACCCCACCCCCCCGAATAGATTCTGGAAAAAGTCCGTCAGTGGGTTTGGGCCTGATTCAGTCATGGCTGATACTTGCTGAATTACCTCTAAGTGGTTGTTAATTTCATGCCTATTGTCTGGAATGTACGCACAGCATTCTTCTTTGATAAGCGTGCACATACCATGTCTCGCCGCTAGGGTGAAGTCAAGAGCCATTCGATTTTGTAACACAACAGTTCTCATTGCATTCAGTTCATCAGTCACTAGTTCTAGGGCAGAGAAAGTTGCATTACTCATTACTTCGAGAAGTTTCGACAGCTTCCTCAGCTCCCAGATCGATTTGACTGCTCCATATGCTGGGAATATTCCTGCCCAAGATATAACACTGTCACTCAAGTCCATATGAGTCAATTTCCTTTTGTCCTTTATGTTATTATGGTTTTTCCAGCCAGCTTCGATCTGTCCAACTGGATTTACAGGTTTCTCAAGTTTACCTCCAGGTTTCCAAGCTGCTTCTCTCACGTTTCGTATCTTTCCCAAAGGTAATTCTGCAGTATGTCTTATTGCCGGAACCAGATAACCCAAAAAACAACTGCCGGACCAATTCTCAGGTAGCCATTTATATGCCTTTTTCCCACAAATAAAATAACAGTTTTCTACTTTAGTACTAATACGCATTAACCCTGCATGAAACATTTTCTGGTCTATAACTGGCAATTGTTTAAATAAAACAGGATTCTTGTGAATTTCATTCATGGTTGTTTTCAGTGAGTTGAAATATGAGTCATAATTAGCATTGCAAAGAATATTGCCATTACTAGTCTTAATATAACACCGATAAAATATTCTTATATTACAATTGCTCCAGCCCACCTGGAGAGTGTTATTTTTGTAAAAACATACAATTCCTTTTTGTGTTACAGGTAAAAATAAAGCTATTTTGTCTTGTGATCTCACAGTTCTTGTATCAAAAAGCAAATTCTCCCAAGTCTCATTTATCCCCAGAGGGACAGCAGACATTATCAGTCCTCCATATGCTATTGGTATAGCTGTACAAACCCAGCAATTCAAAATGTTCATAGTTTCTGCATATATACGCTTCATAGCTAGGTATGTGTTAAAATTTGGATGCCAGTCTATAGACATTTCGTCATGCCTTCCCACTTTCACTTGTGTGGTTGAGCGAAGGAAAAACCACAACAAGAGGAAAATTGTCACAATTATAGTCAATAAATGTATACTCAACAAAATGATTATGCAACATCTCTGGGGTTGATCTAAATTTCTATTTGCTTTGTTCTTGGCCATTTTTCCCTTGTATATCAGTCACAAAGTTTTTATCAAGTTGAAAGTCCTTTACCGGTTTGCAGTGTGTCAAATGAACCCAGGACGTCCTCTCAGCCACTCTGACTGCAGTAGGCATTGCCAACAGTACCTGGTACGGCCCTTCCCACTTTGGACTCACCCAATTCTTCCTCTTCATCACTTTCATAGGTTCATAGGTTCATAGGTTCATACTAGGCTATCTGCCCTAGGGCATTTATAAGCCTAGCCAGAATGTGTTTGGCTTTCACCACCCATTTTAAATTTATTTTCCTATGCCCTTTTTCGAGGTTAGTATACTGTGCCTCTGTCTAACAGTGACATAGAAGTGATACCCGGGGTAAACCTACGATCTCCCATCCACTCATCAAGATTCCTCTTGAAGAGAGTCAATGAGGGACTCTGCCTAACCTGGACTGGGATTTTATTCCAGAGTGAAGGGAGCCTCTGGGTTATGAATCTGTCCCTCCAGCATGTCCTATTTATTTCAGTGCTGAGGTTCAAGTCTCTCGAGCGTAGCTCGATGGGATTTGGATTTTCTGAGGTGCAGCATGTCCATTAATTCCGGGTTGCACATGGCTTTATACGTCAGGCACAGATCGCCTCTGAGCAGGCGGTATGCCACTGAGTAGAGCTGGAGTTTCTTTAACCGGGCAGCATATGGCATCTGTTTGAGCCCTTTGATCCTCTTGGTGAGGTACTTTTGGGGTCTTTCCAGTTGCTGCAGGTGTCTGGTAAGGTACATCCCAAAGGGGCATTGTACTCAATTATGGGCCTGATGAGGGATGAGTAAAGAGGCACGATGACCACCCCTGATCTAGATGTGAATCCCTTCATGATTAGGTGGGCTATATAACATGTTTTTCTAACCACTTTGGCCACGTGGTTGTCAAATGAGAGATTGCTATCAACTTGGGTTCCCAGGTCCCTAATTACTTCTTTTGTACTTAATGGATTACCACCTATGTGGTAATTTGTGGGCACTTTGTTTTTGCCAAAGGGGATGACTATACATTTTTTAGCATTTAGCTTGAGGCCATGGCTCTGGCACCAGTTGTCTGTTTGTATGAGGCCCTTTTGGAGGATGCTTGTGTCGGCTGGAGAGTCGATTATGGCGCCCAGTTTGCAGTCATCTGCGAACTTGGTCAGCCACAGTCCTTCCGTGTTGGCCTGTACCTCCGAGAAATATATACCGAACAAGAGAGGTCCCAGGACTGAGCCTTGTGGAACACCACTTGTAACTGGTTTGGAGTCTGACATGGCTCCAGCAATTCTAACCATGTGGGTTCTGTCCTTGAGCCAGTTTGCAATCCATCTAGTGACATAGGGGTTTCTATTTAAGCTGGTGAGCTTATCTATAATGCCCGAGTGGGGTATTTTATCGAAGGCTTTTGCGAGGTCCAGGTAGGCTGTGTGGACCACCTTCCCCTCGTCAATGGCCTTGGTGACTGTTTCAAAGAAATCAACCAGGTTTAAGAGGCAGGATCTGCCCTTAACAAAGCCGAACTGGGTAGGATCCAATGTTTGTAGGTCCCCAATATCTTTATTTATGAGGTCCATGATGATCCTTTCCATAGCTTTGCAGACCAAGCTAGTCAGGCTTGTGGGGTGATAGTTTCCAGGATCCGTTGAGGCACCACCTTTATGGAGAGGGACCACTGTTGCTGTACGCCACTCTTTGGGCACATATCCTGTAGTAAGGCTGAGATTGAACAGTAGTTTTATGTTTGGGTTTAGCTCTTCTTGGAGTTTATGTAGGACGCAGCCCGGGACACCATCTGGTCCCATTGATGCTGTGTTTTTTGCTTTGGAGAGGGCGGCTCTTACCTGAGCATCTGAGATGTCAGGGGGGCGGCACTCTGCTGGGATAGATATTTGCCCTTTTGGTGGGTGGGGGGGGGAGTTTGCACTGAACCTGTCAGCTAGGATGTTGGCAATGTCTGTGGGTTCGGTGTATTTTTTGTCATTTTGGACTAATTCTGAGCATATCTCTGAATTACCACCCAGGTTCCTAACATAACTAAAGAAAGCCTTGTGATTATCCTTAGTGTCCTGTGCAATTTTTCTCTCGAAGCTGGCCTTAGACAATTTTATGTGTGCCCGTAGTTTTTTGCTAATACTGATCAGTGATGCCTTCCCTTTTTGGGATTTTGCTCTATCATTTAGTAGCTTCCTCCTTCTATTGTATAGTTTGTTTATGGCTGGGGTCCACCAGACAGGACGTCTGCCTTTGGAGGATTGGGTCTTGGTTTTATTTGGGATCGCATGATCCATGCATTCCTGAAGGTGTTCATAGAATGCGTTTATAAAGGATTCTGTGGTCTGGGCGTATTTTCCACAGGCCGGGGCTTTGAAGGATTCCACCTTAGTTTTGAGGAGTGTGAAATTTGCTTTAGAGAAGTTTTTCACTGTGGTTTTCTGGGCAGGGGGTGGGGTCGGGATGTGAATATCCAGTGAGATTAGTTTATGGTCTGATCTTACCAGTGAGGGATACACTTCTGGTCTGGAGCATAGAGTCCCCATGTTGGTGATGATCAGGTCCAGTATGTTTTCCCCTCTTGTGGGAGTGGTAACAAGTTGTTCCATAGCATTTGAGTTTATAAATTCTAGGAACCTTTGGGCTAGGGTGTTGGAGCTAGAGTAATGCTCCCAGTCTATGTTGGGGCTTAAGTAGTGCTCCCAGTCTATGTTTGGGTAGTTGAAGTCGCCCAATATAATGGTGTTTGGAGAGACCTTCATATTTTCCAGTGTTCTTAGGAAGGCCAAGTGGGGTTCCTGGGTTTGGGAGGGTGGTCTGTCGCAGGCTATAAACTGGAAGGCAATTTTACCCACTGTTAGTTGCACATGGATAGTCTCTGATGCTTCGTGCTTTGCCACCAACCTGGAGGTGTGGGTATCTTTGATGAATATCGATACTCCCCCTCCTTTTGTGGTTCGGCCCAAGTTTTGGGGCCGAAAAGCATGGTATGAGGTATAACCTGGTAGTGCTGGGGTGCTCTCGGGAGCCCTGAACCAGGTTTCTGTTACTGCACAGATATCGATGTTCTCCATGCTAAGGAGAGTTTTGAGTGCGTGCATCTTGAGGTTTACACTTCTGGCGTTGAGTAGCATTACTCTTAGTTTCTTATCCCTTGTGATACCTATGGAGGTGGGTTTGTCTTTTGAGCCTTGCCTAAAAAAGGCACTATGGGGGTAGCAAGAGCCTTTGCCAATATCTGAAAGCCCAGGGGTGACAGGTGCAAGCCGTCCCTAGTGAAGCATCGTGGCTTGTCGAACATATCATCCCAAGCTGACAGGCATTGGATCCCCTTTGAATGACACCAGTACTTAAGCCAATTGTTGAAATTGATCATCTTGTCTTCATATTGTGGCATCATTCTTGGTGAGGGTAAGATGCTACTCAAAGTCAGGGTCATACCAGCCTGGGCTACATGCTCAGAGAGCTCCTTTATGTCTCTTTTCATGTAGTCCAGGGAGGTACATCTCAGGTCATTCACACCAGCATGGACAATGACTGAGTCATATTTGTACTTGCCTTGGAGTGACCTGAGTGCTTGTGTTATGTGGCGGATCCTAGCGCCCGACAGGCTGCTCACCGTGACCCTCTCCTTGTTCAGCCTGGTGAGCGGGACGTCAGTGTGCCTGACGATAGAGTCACCTATTACAAGTGTATCAGGTGTGTTGTTTAGTCTTAAGGGCTGTGACTGTTTGGCACACTGGCTTTGTGAGATATGTGTTGCACGTGTTTTGTTTTGGGTAGCGGCTGCTTGGGTGTCTGCTTTGGAGGTCTCTGCTGCTTTGGCAGATCTTTATTTAGAGCCTCCAGTATGTTTTTGTGTGATTATGTGTTTGGTTTGCTGTCGTGGTAGGTCTATGTGAGACTGGAATTGTAGTGAGTGTGGTTTCCTTCTCCTCCTGACTGGTTATGCCAGTACTGAGTTGAGAGAGCTTAGCCTCCAGTTTGGCTATATGGTTGCATCTCTCACATGTGTTGGAATTTGTTGGGAGGAGGAGAGGATTGTCTGTGTACATGAGGCAGTTGTAACATTGCCTCAAGATTCCCAGATTCACCAGCTGGACCGGAGAGGAGATTGACAACTGACCTTTGGACATGCTAGAATAATATTGGGAATTCCTTAATAATTGAAAACCAGGGCCAGTGGGGAGTGAGGGTGTAGTGCTTTTAATTTTTAGTGCTGACTTATATAATTGCTTTAGTGAGCAAGTGCCAGGTAACTTAAGTGCAATGTGTTACGGGTAACTTAAATGCAAAAACGACAAACAGTAACTTTCTTTCAAGTGAAATAAGGAAATAAGTACAGTAAGCAATGCAGATATCACTAGTGATCCACAGAAGCGCTGAGAAGCCGCGTATTATGTGGAATTAGCGTTCCAGGGAAATAACAAGCAAACAAACAACAAGCATATAAACAAAGCTAGATTCAGCAGGCCTGGATCTAGTCTATGCTACAGCAAACAAGGTGTACCAATTTCAGTAAGATACAGTTCAAATATTCAGGCACTATAAACCTTTAACCAGAAATTCCCAGCTCAGAAGGGCAGAGTCCAGCCTCTTCTCCCACAAGAGTGCAGACCACAAACCTTCTTAATGTAAAATAACTGGCCTGAAGCCCAAGTGCTTAAACCAGAACTAATGCACTTTAAGAATAACAGACACTGGGCTCTCAATCAGCAGTTCCCAACTTAGAAGGATGAAAGCTACCTGTCCTGCCACCACAGTGCATGCCACAAACCTTCCTAATGTAAAACAACTGGTCTGAAGCCCAAGTGCTTAATCCAAAAGACTTAGAATGATAGCTACACTTCAATCAAGTTACTACCAAGCAGTAATAAATACAATTGAATACTTTAGAGAATGCCTGGATTATGCAGGCCCGAATCCAGTCTATGCCACAGCAAACAAGGCGCACCAACTGCAGTAAGAAGCAGTTCGGATATGCATGCACTATAAGCCTTCAACCAGAAATTCCCAGCCACACCCACATTCTGGGATCCAAAACTGCTTCCACCGATCTGGTCTGTTCCTTATCTGAAAAAGAGTTAAACTGCAAAACAGATTTATTTGTTAACAGTTTCCTCATATAACTAGCTAATGAACTGTCAGCCTCTTGCTCTGCAGGCATGAGAGCTTTCCACTGAGGCACATAATACGCTCTCCCAAAAATCATTTCAAAGGGAGTCAAACCCTTCACATTTGGAACTGTTCTCATACTCAGCAGTGCTAAAGGCAGACAGTGTATCCAATTCTTTTGGGTCTCTTCAACTAACTTCCTAAGTTTACTCTTAAAGGTACCATTGTACCTTTCCACCAGTCCTGCTGACTGTGGGTGGTAGGCACAATGGTTTTTCAAGGAGATTCCAAAAAATCTCCCAAGTTGCTAGATTGTCTGGTTTACAAAATGTGTGCCGTTGTCACTATAAATCCTTTCCGGAATGCCAAATCTAGGGATTACTTCTTTTATCAGGGCTTTCGCCACTGTTGCTGCATCCAGATTTTTGGTTGGAAAAGCTTCTACCCATTTAGAAAACATATCTACAATGACTAAACAATATTTCTTCCCTTCACACTTATTCAATTCTATGAAATCCATACAAATAGTATGGAACGGATACGGTGGTATAGGAAAACTTCCTTGCTTAGGTTTAAATGCCCCTTGTGCATGATGCTTGTTACAGGTATGACAAGCTGCACAAAATTTTTTTGTATAGTTTGTGAATCCATATGTTTGGAATATTCGGTTTACTAACTGTACCATCCCCCCTGTTGAGACATGGCACTGCCCATGGCTCAACAAAGCTGCATATCTAAATAAATTAGATGGCAATATCGTTTTTTTTCTCTTTGGAAATGTACAGTCCATTTTCAAGAATTGCGCCTTGTTTTTCCCATTTTTGTTTTCCTTCTTTTGTAGTAAGCATCTGCATTGTTTTCAACATGCCTAAATCTAAAATCTCAGAGGGTTGTAATTCCTCATTCAAAAGTAAAGTTTCTGAGTCTGAGGCTGCTTGCTTTGCAGATGCATCAGCTCTTGCATTTCCTTTCGAAATCTTATCCTGTTGTTTTGTATGAGCTACACATTTACAAATAGCTACTTTGGTAGGTAACTGAATAGATTCTAATAATTCCAGAATAAATTGCGCATGATTAATTGGTTTTCCACTAGATGTTATCATTCCTCTATTCTTCCATTGTTGCGCAAATACATGTACTGTAGAGAAAGCATACTGACTATCAATATATATGTTTACACATTTGTCTTTTGCTAAAGTACATGCTCGTGTTAACGCTATCAATTCTGCTGCTTGTGCAGACAAGTTATGTGGTAAGGACTGGGCTTCTAAAATCTCAGTGTCTGTAACTACTGCATACCCCACTAGATTCTTTCCTGTAGGGCCCCTTCTGCATGAGCCGTCCACGTAATATGTCACCTCGGCATCATCCAAGGGCATATCTGTAAGATCTTGTCTAGGCAAGGTTAACTGTTCAATCTCTTGCAGGCAGCTGTGCGGTGTGCCATCCGCAGGAGTTGGAAGTAATGTTGATGGATTTAATGTCGTACATCGTTCAATTGTCATATGAGGTTGGCTCAGCAATATAGTCATACATGAAAGATGTCTAGCAGGAGAAAGATATGCTACTTTTTCTTGCAGTAAAATTATTGTGACTGCATGAGGCACTCTCAATGTGAGAGGGTGGAACAACACCACTGAGGCTGAAGCCTGTACTGCCATTGCAGCTGCAACTACCACTTGTACACAGTGAGGCAAAGATCGTGCCACTGGGTCTAACTGCGATGAATAATAGGCTATGGGGTGTTGCTTATCCCCATGTTGTTGCATCAGCACTGACGTCATATATCCTTGCTTGCAATCTACGGTCTGAAAGAACCATTTGTGATAATTTGGGAGTCCTAAAACTAATGAAGAAGCTATCAACTGCTTTAACCTGCAGAAAGCCGTTTCTGCTTCGGGTGTCCATTGTAAAATATCTTGTGCTGCCATTGGTGTCTTATATATCAAGTCAGTCAGTGGAACAGATTCCAAAGCATAATTTGGTATCCAGCTCTGACAGAAATTAGTTGTCCCCAAGAAGGACATCATTTCCTTCTTGGTTGCTGGTTTGGGTGCTTGCAAAATTGCTATATTTCTATCCTCGTCTAATATTCTACCCTCAGTGGATATCACATATCCTAGGTATCTAACTTGCTTTTTCCAAAGTTGTAACTTACTTTTATTTACTTTGTGTCCTTGTGTTGCTAAAATTTTCAATAACGCTACAGTATCCTCCCTGCATTGCTGCTGGGTGGGGGCTGCTAGCAAGATGTCATCTACATAAAGTAGAATTTGACTACCTCCTGGTGGGGTAAACCTTGCCAGGTTGCTAGCCATTTCTTGTGCAAATATTGTTGGGCTCTCACAATATCCCTGTGGTAGTCGAGTATAAGTATACCTTTTACCTTGAAATGTAAATGCAAACCAATATTGACTATCAGGATGTATAGGTATCGAAAAGAAAGCATTACTGATATCTACCACAGAGAAATATTTTTGTTGCGGTTTTAAATTGTTTAACAAAGTATGTGGGTCTGGCACCGTGGGTGCTCTGGGTATCACTGCATTGTTTACAGCTTGTAAATCTTGAACCATCCACCATTCCCCGTTTGCTTTTTTAACAGGAAATAGGGGTGTATTACATTGTGAATCAGGAGATTCTACCAGTACTCCTTCCCTGAGTAATGCTGCTATTATAGGTTTGATTCCTATTTCTGCATCCTTCCTCAAGGGATATTGTCTTTTCTGTGGCCTAAATGCCAATTTTGGTGTGATTGTAACTGGTCCTGCTGTTCGAATAAGTCCTACATCTGATTTGCCTGTCGACCAAAGAGTTGTCGGAATTTCACATAAGGCTTTCTCTTCTTCTTCTAATAAAAATGCTAATCAGCTGTCCTCACTAGATTGCAAGTGTACAGCTGGATGTGTCTGTGTCAACCAATTCAACTTTTGTTTCTGTATTCCTTGTTCTGACAATTCTAAGTCAGTCTGTTTTTCCCATCTTGTCACCTTTTCTCCTAAGTCTGCCCATTTTACATGTTTGTTCTTTGTCAAGCTGACATGTGGTAATCGATTTGATCTATATAATGCAAGGAATTCTTGAGGTAATGAACAGCTAACTACACTGTTCCCCTCAGTATCCTAGTACAAAGTACGTAAAACCAATCTAGTTGCGCGATTTCTGAACAATTCCTGCTCATACTCTCTATCAGGTCCTGGCGTAGTACAGTAGTGTAGAGTACAGTGTAACAAATGCTGTCAATCAGTGTTGAGGGAGGGGGCTTTACTGATGGCTATGTTCATCAGTTCCTCGGTTACTGCCCCTGGACCAGTCGTGACTAGGTCCTGGCTGTACCAGTAAAATGTTTCACCCTCCAACCGCACTACAAAAGTATCCATTTGCCTCTGCGCTTCCATACCCTGCACAGTCAGAACTACTGCTATGCCAAATATCTGCATAAGGTCCCTGCCCAATAGGTTCACTGGACACTTTGCAGAAACAACAATTTTACTTCTTTGGGTCATACCTGAAACAGGATCAGTTATTGCTATATCATGGGAAAGTGGTTCCCTGTATAGCTGTCCATTTGCAGCTTTCACTAGTATATAATCAGGTGATTCAGAATGTTCTGGTAACTTGGAGGGGTGTATCAGGGTCCGTGAAACTCCTGAGTCACACAGGAATTTGACTTCCCTTCCCTCCACCAGAAGTGTAACTTCCAGTTTCATATCTGCTAAGTAGAGCTCTAGGCTCAATAACGCTAAATCCAAAATTTCACTTTCTTCATTTTCCATATCTACTTGCACTTCCTCTATTCCTTCTATCACATTTATATTTGTCTTCTGTTTATTAACTTTTCCTGATGATTCCTGACTTTTGCATGATGTATCTTCACTATCATATAGTCAGTCCTCATCTCCCTTATCTTCTGTAATTACCTTTTTGTTCTGTTTACAATCCCTCACTAAATGTCCCTTTTTCCCGCACTTAAAGCACTCACCTCTCTTTTTTCTTTCCTCAAAATCTTCTGATCGTTTGTCAGACTGTTTGTTTCCCTGGGCATTTTTCTTGCCCTTTTTACCTGACTGTAACACAAATACTTCAGCTCCGTCTTCAACAGTGAAGACTTGCACCTTCTTTTTCTTCTTACTATTAAAATGTCTTTCAGCATGTCTAGCATATTCAAGTAAGGCTTGTAGCCTACCTGTTCGATGGTCTATCATATGCTTCATGATGAAGCTACTGATAGGTGCAATGCAACCTTTCAAAAATGCATTTTTTAATTGTTGCTCATACGGGGAATCATTTGTTTGGTTTTCAGGAATCGTCATACCGCTATGATTATTAAAACATTCCAATAATCTAGCATAGTACCCATCTATTGTCTCATTTTCCTGTTGTATGCATTGATTAATGCAAGTCCAGTCAGCTCTAGGTTTCCATTTCTCAGAGATTCGGTCTGTAAGACCTTTTACTCTGTTGTCTAATTCTGCGTCACTGTGTGAGAGTGGTTTAAGCTCTGCATTACGAGGATTCCAGGTGCCACAGATCATGTGCCAATCTGGACCTATAATTTGTCTTACTACTTTTTCTACTTCTTCCCCATTCAAATGGTAACTCTAAAAATTTCGTAAAATTAACTTTCGGATGGGGGATTCCCTCAGTAGCTTTCCGGATATCCTCCGGTGTCCATGGTCTATATACTAAGAGTGTTGGGTCTTGCCCTGCCTGTCCTGCCTGAGGATTTGGGACCTCTATAAGTGGACATATTTCTTCCTCACTCTCATCCTGTAGGTTTCTCTCTATTTGATATGATTCTGCGTCCCCATGTATTTTACGTGCTCAGGACCCAGTTTCAATAGGATCTCTAACAAATGGTTGTGGTCTCGCTGAGACTTCAGGATAACGCGGAGGCGGACCAGCCTGTCCACTCACTTCATATCCTGAAAAGGGTAAAGGAGGGGGCAAGGGAGGAGGAGGAACTGTTGCTATTACTAAGTTATTATCTTCTTTGTCTAAAAATAATGTTTTTGAATTTTTAATCTTCTGTTCTCTACAATTTGCTTCCTCAATCCACCTGTGTGCCTGAGGAATGCCTAATTGGAGTTGTTTTTTTGCCTGACCTCCCACATCGGATTTAAGTTGCTTAAGGAGTTTAACCAGCAAAGTTTTATCTAATTTACCATCAAATTCGTATTTGTTAACCCATTTCGTATAATACCTAACATTATCAGAATGTTGTGATTGCATATATTTTGCGTCTTCTGTTAGGGGCGGATCTCACGATGTTTTAGTGCACTGATTTTCCATGGTAAAAGAAAATGTTACGTAACCCTTCTTATCACGTGATATCAAGTTCTCAGTTCCTTTTCACAGTTTATCTAGAATAACTGCCTACCTTATTCTGTTACCCTGATCAATGACCAAATATACAGTAATTCCTTTTGTCCCTGATCTGCATATCAAATCTTGACAACAATATTTACTGTAACCTAGTCGCTGATCTAAAACAGAAAAAAGGCAAAATCTTCCTACCTGAGCCTCCGGTATTGAGCCGTCCAGGATCCGCTCTTCGGCCACAGATCAGAAAGTGGCCAGCCTCTTTAAACGACAATTCAGTCGGAGGTCTTTTCACCCAAGAAGAACTGTTTCGGTAACTTCTCCTGCGCAGTATTCGACCACCGGTAGACTCTGATCTGCAGCTGTCTGAGGGATTTCTGGCTAAGAAGGACCAAACTGTTAAATAAAATCAAGAGTTCAATACACAGGAGGTTCAGGTTCAAAAGTTTACTAGTGTACACCAGGAGGCAAAAAACGTACAAGTACAGAATTTTGTCTGACATGAAACAGGAAGTATACAATTTTATATAGTCTTTACATTCAAGCTGTGCCCACCTTACTGATGTGGTATGTCACAGGGCATCTACATCACTTTAGCTTACAGTCCTCTATTCATAAAAACTGATGATGTTATATTTTTAAAAAAGTTTTCCTCTGGTAACAATACGGCCTTGCTATCCACCTGGTCAGACATAATGTCTTTCTGTAAAGTTACTTCTTCAAGGTTTCAACATAGTCCAAATACAATAGCAGATTCAGTCTTTTAATACACTTCTTTGTTCCCTGTAACACTTTCCCAACAGCTGCATGCTATCTTAGTAACACATATACAAGGCCAAATCATCCCAGCAGGAAAGAGCAGAAGATTTCATTATTTCACATATTTAATTTCCTGACCCAGCAGATAATCACTTGTGAAAAGCATAAACATTAAAACTTGCTGAGCTGGCAACTGCCAGGGTCAGAGGTCAGTTTGCTACAAGTCACACTGCAGTTTCAAAACTACTTGCAATTACACATGAATTCAGCCTTTTTGTTATATCATTAATAGAATAAAATGCATTACATACTACTTTGCTTTTAAACTAGTTTCACATATATTTAAATGCATATTTTTCTAACAGAAATATACCTGGATTTCCTCATATTTCTGCACTATAACTTGTAAGATCTCGGCAAAAAACAAACAAACAAAAAAAAACAACACCAGAGATTCTACTTTCTCCATTGCTTTTCCTGCACTACACAGTCCAGTGCATTAGTAAACAAGGAAGAACGTGGAAGAACACTACAGGGATCTTATACAAAGACATTATTTAAGAAAGGTGAGCAATTTCTTTCTTAAATAATGTCATTGTATAATAGCAATAATCCACTCCTGTTTGTGGGTATATAAGGATTTACCCATTGTTGGCTTTGTTTAGTGACTCTGGCTTTGCCCTTGTGAGCAAACCACAATAAACATGTGTAAATCCTGATATACCCATGCACAGCTGTGGATTATTGCTTAAGTGTTTAAAATTTGCCCATTTGTTCCAAATTATTAGCGGTAGTGCTCCCCATTTTGGTGATGGAAGCTTGAGAGGTATCGCTAATGGAATGCACAAATGTTTTAACAATTTTTAAATACAAACTTTGAAATAACTGATTTCAGATTTATTGTATTACAACAAAAGCCATTCTATCTCACAGGTGATTTAAACAATTCCTATTATATAAGGAATCTTGTTACATTTTGATATATCAGACATAATTATCCTTTTGGACAGAGTGTATTATTGCCAAGTTATCCTATACAAATGGTACTATGAACTCTTTTATGGATTACATTTTATTTGTACAATAGAGCAGTGCCGCTGAGTAATGCTCCCTGTGCTTATTGTATGAGTTGTTGCTGAAAAGATTCTCTGGACCAGATCATTTACTAGATTATCAAATGAATGAAGGAATGAAGGAATGAATAAACATATGACTAATAAATTAATTAAATAAGATAAGGGAACCTGGACAGATGATGTACAAAGAGACAGGAGGGAGAAAAGAGAAGTTAAGCAGGAAAGTGGATAAGAAGAATGGAGCAAAAAAACAGGGAGACAAAGGTGAGAGATGTAACAATGGACAGTGACTGACTAGAGAGGCACAGCATAACATCAACGGCTTAGGCAGGACTGAACAGGAGACAATAAATGCACCAGATGCAAAACAGAAAGGAGAAACTGACACACGCATGATAGAGGAGACAGAGCAGGACAAAGGGAAGGAAAGAAGAAAAGAAGGATGAAGATGGTTTGTACTTGCAAAGAAAGACCAGGAGTTATACACTTTAGATGGGACAAGCACTGGCAGAAGTCATACGGAAAGGATGATAGCTTAGGAGAGGTGTGCATGTGAGTTAATACATACAATTTATAAGGGACTGCAGCAGGGATGGCATTTCAGTAGGAGAAGGGATGAAGAGTTCTCATGATGAGTCCTGATCAAAGAAACATCTGGTAGACAGGTGAGTCATAACTTAGTGGATGACAGGCAATAAAACTAGCTAGAAAATACAAATACATCAGACAAGCAACAAAATTAGAAAGCTTTTTATGGATGTGGAAGAAGCACATATCTCATAGTATATGGAAGCATCAACAACTTGGCAGGTAGAACTTCAGTAGAGGTATATTGAAAGGCAGAGCAACTGGTCAGAGCATGAAGAAAACTGAAAGCTATTGTGACTTTTTTGGATATGCTATTTGTTGTGCCAAGTGTTAGCATATCAGAGAATCATAAGATCTCAACACTTCTGGACTGCCAGTATAACAAAACAGTCATTCCCATAACAAGTGCCCAAATTATTCTTAACAATATCTAAACTAGTGCTTGTTTTAATATAATTAGGTAGTTTATTCTATGCATCAGATACTCTTTCAGTGAACTAGTTAGTATATCTCTCATTCCTGCATAATTCCATATACAGGTTGTCTGATAATTCTCTACAACTTTTCGATAACCCCAAACATTTCCCAAGAAAGTTTTCTCTAAATGCACTACATACCTGAATTAGTAATCCTCTTAGATATCTTTATGAGTCACTGTACAAGTTCAGATATGTTAGTCATTCATGATAACTTAAATTTTCACATACATAATGCCTTTGGTATATTTCCGCTGTATTCTTGTCAATTTACCCATGCTACTTTTCTTATAAACTGCCCATAATATTATTGTTGCATTCTCTTGTTTAGATCTAATGCAACTTACAAAGGATGATTTAATAACTTCTGACTTCCTAAACATTATAAATCCTTTTATAGTCTGTAGTATTATAGCTATCAACAACCAATTGGTTGATATGATCAGGAAAACTAAAGTCTGAATCTGCACATATATTCAGATCCTTAAGTGAATTGACAGTTTCAGTTACTGTGTATTAAATTAAATAGTTATTCTTTAATCTATGTCTCCCAAATCTCATATGCTTAGTTTTTGATGTATTTAATCGCATGTTATTCTCCAGTACCCAAATAATACATTTAGTATACCTCTTTTGCAGACATGCCTTATCTGTAATATATGTAATCAGTTTACCCAGTTTCATGTCATCTGCATACAGACTATAGAACATCATCGACATCATCATCATCATCAGCCCCCTTTTTCCCATTTTCTACATGGGGTCGGGGTATCGTGTTAACTGGTGCCATTTCTCTCAATTCAGTGTCATGTTCCTGTCTTCTTCAACACTCATGCCTGACCATTGCAGATCTTTTTTCACACAATCCATCCAACTCTTTGCTGAACATCCTCTTTTCTTCTTACCTTCTTCCTGTCTGTTCCAAATCTTCTTCACCAGATTGCCTTCTGCTTTTATGCATGTGTCTGAACCACCGTAATCTTTTTTCTTTGATATTTTCTGCAATTGGAGCTACTTTGGTTCTGCTCTTATGTCCTCATTTCTTTGTCTGCCCCACAGTGTGCCTCCTACCACTCTTCTCAGGCACTTCATTTCCATCACCTCTAGCTTTCTTATCTGCATTGCCTTTACTGCCCAGGTGTCTCTGCCATACAGTAGTGCTGGTCACACCACTGTCTTGTACACCTTACTTTTAAGCTTCTTTGGCATTTTTCTGTCATAGACTACACCTGAGACTCTATGCCAGTTAGCTGCAGCCCCTCTGACTCTAGCTTTGACCTTTTTATTCAGACGTCCCTTTTCCTCAACCACCGCTCCCAGATACTTGAAGCTATTTACCTGTTCCACTATCTTCCCTTCTATTTCAATTCTCAGCTTCTTCTGATTTCCCCATTTTGCTGCCATTACCTCTGTCTTATTTGTGCTTAGTTTCATCTCATTTGCCTTCAGGTTTGCATTCCAGTCCCCTATCCTTTGCTGAATCTGTCTGCAATGTCACATCATCTGCATGCAGCAATTTGTTGATCTGTCCCCTCCAACCTGTTTACTAATGTAGTCCATCAGCTGTATGAACAGCACAGGGCTCAGAGCTGAATCCTGGTGCACACCCACCCCCACTGGGAAACCCTCTGTGAGGCCGAACTCTGTTTGTACATGAGTCTTTGGGTACTTGTACATAGCCTGCACTAATTCTACCAACATTTCTGGGACTTTGAACAACTGCAGTACTGCTCAAATCAGCTTTCTTGGGACATTGTCATATGTTTTCTCCAAGTCTATGAATGCCCAGTTGGACTCTCTCCTCATATCTAGTTTCTTCTCAAGTATCTGTCTCACTGAAAACATTGAGTCAGTTGTACTGCATCCTGATCTGAATCTGAACTGTTCCTCTACCATCTTACTTTCTACTACTCTGCATTTCCATTTATCAATCACCATCTCCAGAAGTTTCATGCAATGGGACAGGCATTTGATACCTCTGAACTGTCCACAGTTGTGGATGTCCCCTTTGTTCTTATACATTGGCACGAGTATGCTTATTTTACAATCATCTGGAATATGCCTTTCTCTCCACACTGCTATGAGTACCCTCAGGAGCCATTTTTCTCCTATCTCACCCACCATCTTTATAATATCTGCTATGACCTTATCTGTGCCTGCTGTTTTCCCTCTCTTCACTTTCCTGAGTGCTATCCTTACTTCTTCTAGGGTGAGCTCCTCTTCTTCTCTCATTGCAGGTTGTTTCTGGGGCAATGCAGCTTCTTTGGGGTTTTCTTCATTCAGAAGCTGCTAGAATACTCATTCCATCTGCCTTTGATGTCCTGTGGACTGGTAAGAAGGTCCCTTACGAAGGGTATCTAACTATCTTCTTTATAATTCTGTCTTGCCTTGCAGCCTGATACAGTTTCTTTCTGCCTCCTACTAAGTCACTTTTCAGAAGTTGGTAGAGTCCCTCTGACACCCTATTTTTTTCTACTGCAACTCCTTTCTTAGCATCTTTGATAGCCAACCAGTATTCCTTCCTAGCCTGGTCAGTCTTTTCTATCTCCCACTTTTTCCTTCACTCCTTTTTTCTTTTGATGACTTTCTGGGCTTCTATATTTCACCACCAGCTTTCCTTATGTACCTTATTTCCATATCTGGCTCAGCCACATATCTGTTTTGTAGTCCTCACACATGCTGTTTTAAGGTGCTGCCATGCTTCTTCAACTCCATCTATTTCCTCCTTTTCTTGCAGTGATAGAGTTTTGAGTAATTCTTTGAACTGTTGTGCTTTCTGTCCAGCCATCTTCCAGGTCTTTGGTCTCTGTTGACCTTATAGCCTTCTCTAACCACTGCTTGCAGCTGATTGTGGAAACCATTGGTTTATACTGTGACCCAACTGTTTCACTGGGGATGATTTTGCAATCACTAATTCAACCCCAGTTGCCTTTCCTTACTAGGAGGAAGTCTACTTGAGTTAACCACGCTTGTATGTGATCTTGTGACTGTGAGCTTGTGACTCTCTCTCTTTCTTAAACAGGTTGGCTACTAGTACAGCATTTGCCAGACAGAAGTCTAGAATAGCCTCTCCTTCTTTATTCCTGTTGATCCACCAATGTGGATCCATGTGGACCCTGGCAGTCTTCATATCCTTTCTGTCTGTCCCAATATGTGCATTCAAGTCACCCATTACCAACACCAGTTCCTGTTGTCCTGCTTTATCTAATAGGTCCTGCGACTGCCTGTCTGTCACTAATTCTGATGATATCCCTCACTGCTTTCTGAAGCCTCTTTCTCACCACAATTACCGTATCATTTCTACCCTGTTCCCCTCCTGAGTAGTAGACTCTGGATCCCAAACCAAGTGGCTTCGCTGTCCTGCCCTTCCAGCTTGTCTCTTAGATACATAGGATGTCCAGCCTCCTCTGTATCATCATGTCATCTACTTCCAAGCTGCATCCTGTCAGTGAACCTGCATTAAGTGTAACAATTCTCAGGTCATGTTTGGCAGGTTGATTGGTTTTATGTTCAGCTTTCACTGAACAGAGCTATCCCAGGTAACCCAGGCTGGGCAACAACACACTGGCCAGCCATTAGCTTATTGACCAAGGGCTGCTGGGCTTTATGGCTGTTACTCACTCGCCAATAGGGGTACATACACCCCTCTCACCATTAACATGGGTCCCTGGCATAGGTCAGAGTAGGCCGGGTCCTCAACCCACTTATCACCAGCAACTACCCATGCCCATTTTGGCAACATTAATCAGCATGACCAAATCACCTTGAGCCATATTTTACCCCATCAAGTGGCTAGCCCTGCATGGCATGCAATCTGTAATCCATGTTCTCATATTTTGAGGATACTGTGCACCATAGTAGATGCCCAAAGTGGTTGGTCTGTACAACTCTTCCTTCTATAGGGCACCATGTAGAGTCTGTACTACTGCCCACAGCTCCATTTATTGGTGAGTTTAAGATGGAAACACTCAGCATGTTATTCGAGGTGGGAGGAACCCCACTAAGACACAGGGAAAACATGCAAATTCCAAACAGGTAAGAGGTCATGATCGAACCTTGTACCTTGTGCATGGGAGGTGAAGACCTTAACCATTTTGCCAACTAGTCTATAGAACACCTCAGATGAAATACAGATTTGAAGAATACAGCCTAAACAAATATGGGCTAGGACAGATCAATGTTTTGTGTATGACATTATCAAAGACTAAAGTTATTTCTATATAAATTACATCTAAACTTAACCTGTATAAGCTATGTTATCTAAGAGTGATGTAAGTTCCTTACTATCTGCCAGTAAGTCCTTGAAAATGAGATCAGCTCAACCAGCATGAATAAAAATATCTTTATACTTCCATACATTTAGATATTTGCTCTTGGCAACCATATTAGTTATTTTCCTGGAAATAACAATCTAAAGAATAAGTTCTAACAGATCATGTCAGTTCATTCAGGTTCAGTTTTATGACTGGAATATACCAGTGCATGTCAAACAAGAGCCAGAAGATATAATATACATTTATTTGAGCAAAGTCTTTAAATCTATTACAGGATACTGACAGGCAAACTCAAGGGACTTACCGAAGAAGAGAAATTGACTACATGGGGAAAAGGATGGCTGCATGTCAGGGGCAAAACGTTGTAGTTTCAGGTGCCCTCTCAAAGGAAAGTGAAATGATTCATGGGGATCCACATGGATCAGATGTGTGACCAGTATTCTTCTGCATTTTTACATGCAGTATTCTGTGAAGACTGAGATGTGATAAGTCTATTCTGAATGACACTAAGACAAAACAGTCAGTGAGGGATTGGAAATCAAGCCTTCAAATACAACTGCTGTCACTGGCAGAGAGTTCTGAGAAATGGCAACTAAATTTTAATGTAGGAGTCAGTAAAATCTTCAAGTGTGCACTGCTCTACCAGTATCAGAGTAGATATAAAACTCTGAGGACACTGAAAAGAAGAGAGCAGGAAAATTACCTTAGTTTAGTGATAAGAATGAAAAGAACCACCAGTTACAAAACTGAAAAATTTGTTGCCAAGGTCAGTAGCATATCTGGCTGTATCCTTAGGGGAACTGACTTTAAGAAGAGATACATTGTATGACACCTCTCTAGATCCCTTCTTCCCAAGTCTTCACTGGAGTACTATCGTCACTTACAGGGCCCAAGTAGAGACAGAAATATCAAGCTAGCCAAGAGGGTGCAGGCAAAGTCTACCAAGGTAATACAATGAATGGAGATCAAGAGTTATAACAAGAGACTATATGAGGTCAATCTATTCTTATGTGAGGACAGGTAATTAAGGAGAAACATGGTGGTATGGATGCACAAAAGACCTGGGGGAGAATGTAATGGCATGCAGCCCAAGAGGAATGACAAAAGAAGGAAGATGGAACATGCCAAAAAAGCTAAATATCCAAAGTTCAAACTGGGCATAATAAAATACTTTTCCATGGAAACAGTAGTGTACAAATGGAGTAAGATACCTTAGTAGATAGTGTACTGCAGGGAAAGACTGTACTTGAAAAAGGCCTGGCATGGGTGCTAGACTAAGAGAAAGGACACAATTTGTGAACTAGAAGAAACTATCTGCACAAACAGAATAGCTTACTAGACAAATAACTTGTATTTTGTCTGTAACCTGTTATCAGAAAATGATTGCTAAAACTAACTATATATTAGTGACAGCTAAAAAAAGTAAATATGCCAACTGTTTCCAACAGCCAGGTATGTCACAATCACACAATTAGTCATATCACATTTTGTTTGTACACAGAAGTGAAGTTGTGTAACACATATCATAACATAGCAACTTCTAGCCTTCGGGTATGTAATGAATTTCTACTAACATGTGTACTTTATCAGGGTGTGCATATTTCAGTTATGCCAAGCCAATTTAGTTTTATCATTTGTAGAGTGTAGTTATAGACATCATACTAGAAGCCACAGTTATGTGCATTATTTAAAACTGTGTGCTGTAGACACTTATGGCGATTGTACCTGTAAATCTAAGGGGATTGTGTACATCAGTATGTGTAGTGGGTGTGACGCTTATTGTCTGGGAATAACTACAAGAACATTATTTGAATGTATGAGAGAGCACATCTATTATATCAGAGCCAAAAACGAAAAGAGTGTGCTATATAAACACTCTGTCGAATGTATTAATTTTAAAAAAAAAATATTTTCAGTATTAGAAGTAGTGCAGGGTGATCTGAGGGGAGGTGACTACAAAAATGTATTAGAGCAAAGGGAGGCAATTTGGCAAGTGAGTTTAGAAGCGGATAAAAGACCTGGTCTCAATGACAGCATCAATATTAAATGTTTCCTTAAAAATAGGAAATTGAAGGTTATCTAATGACAGTTAACCATTAAACTAAATTATTAAATCATTCAGACTTAATATAGTATTTAATTTAATTGTTTTTAATATATTTTATTTAATTAAATTTCCATTTAATGAAATAAATTTTTTCTGTATAGTGTCTTTGTCAGTAATTCATGAGTTAAAGAGTTTGGTTTCGTTTTTTAATTGAATAATTGTTCATTAATTAACTGTGGGGTATTTAACGGTGGTTTTTGGTTGTATGATTTTTTTCTGATGAAGTCTTCTTGACGGAAGCATGTATTAAAGGTTTTGTACACTAAATACTGGTTCTCCAACTTTCATTGACCATCAGGTACCTTTGCCTTTTTGTGTTTGTAGTTTATTTGGTTGGACACAATCTTTTTCTGATATAAGCATACATGATGGCAAAATTATTGAGACAATTTGTGGTCTAAATACACAGTGTAAGTCCATACAGACTAAGCAGATGCAAAGCAGTGAGTTAAAGTTACACATGGCCTTGCTATAATTCTTAGACAGAAATATAGACATCACCAACACAATGGTCTGGACAGCAGTAATATTATATAATGAGCTTGGACATATTTCTGGGCAGCAGTAATATTATATAATGAGCTTAGACATATCTTACATGTTCCAGAATGCGAGCCATTAAACTGCAAGGTGCAGCTGTGTGCATTATGTAGCTTTACTGCACTGTAGTTTGTACATGTTGGCATAAATTATAATGGAGTGTGGTCTAATGCTTGGCAGATACCTGGTGTACTGCCCTCACTAATGATATCTTAGAAGTGTATGAAACTGGCTGGTATTGGTCAAAGTACAGTGTATATTCTCATCATTATGAGCAGAACATTAAAGGCCTAACTGCTTTAGAGGCACAAAGAAATGCAATACAATACAGACCAGCCCACCTGCTTAGTCTATACTGGGTTGATACATGAGTAACAAATATAGTTTTTGCAAAAGCCACTATCATCCATTCCTTTCCTTTTATGAGGCAAGAGGAGAGCCATAGTGCATTAAACCCTATCATTGCCCTCAAAAACCTACAAGATCCCACGTGTTG
This sequence comes from Protopterus annectens, assembly GCF_019279795.1. Classification (NCBI taxonomy): domain Eukaryota; kingdom Metazoa; phylum Chordata; order Ceratodontiformes; family Protopteridae; genus Protopterus; species Protopterus annectens. The sequence goes on along the minus strand of NC_056748.1, from coordinate 408,884,769 downwards.
AGTGTCCAATGGGATACTTGAAAGTTGTTGCCACCCACTTCCAGAGATTGTCAACCACTTCCTTAAATTATGTATCTCTACAGTCTTGCATACTCTGCAGGCAGCTGCTGCTATCTATCATCAGTCTCCACAGAGAACAATGGATGAATGTTTGTTCTGGGACACATGCCCCCTCCCTGAAAGATATGAACAAGCTCAGCCTTGTTATTTGTCTCCTTCACAAGCTGGTTCCTCCAGCACACAGGCCACTAATCGAATCCAGGTCTTCTGGGTCATAGTCAGGACTTCAGTCCTCAGGGGTCTCAAGTTTAAATGACTCAAGGACTGCATGAGTTTGAGTACATTCAGATGAGCACTAGCAACCAAAGAAGAAAAAAAGTTCTATCTTATAAAATAAATAAATATGTAAGTAAATTATAAAAAACAGAAATCTATTGTGAAGGTTAATTTTATTGCTTCATTGTATTAACCGCAACCTGCCTTAACAAATGCAGTAGCACAGAAAATAAAATGCACACATTTTAAAGACTCTAAATTACAACCCCCCCATGCAGCCACTTCTCCACTAAGTGTAACAGACATAACATGACTTTTATTCATTGAGATGTCATTCATCCAAGTGATACGTAAAAGCTACATAAATGTACACCTGTACCAAAACAGCAGTGTGGAGCAAGGAGAGACACCTGGTACATTCCCTCTTACATTTTAGTGCCACAATAACCTTTTAATAACACAATGAATTTAGGAGAGTTAAGTCATTTTAATGGCTGTTAATGACTGATTTGTTCTGACAAGCACCCTGATACAATGAGACACAGACATGCATAAACCTTCCAAAAAGCAAAATATTCAGACAAATAAAAGGACATGATACCAACTTTGAATGACATGAAAATTGCTTATTAGGAAGCAACATAGCTGTTCATCTGCTAGCAAAGCAATGTTGTGACATGAGCAGTTGCACCTTATAACAAAATATATCCCCTCTTAGTTTCAGTATTGTATTAATAAGCTATTGGTTGCACAATGAATGTAGACATCGTAATCAGTTTCAAAGGACATTGTCACATGACTTGTTGTGACAAATGCTGCAGTATAGTGAGACACAAATGCACATACATGCATAAACCTTCTAAGAATGAGCAAAACACCAGTGTTCAGAGAACTGATTCTAGTTTCTTCTCATTTTATCATGCATACTCCCAAAAATTCAACTTCTAGAAATTTAGTGGTGGTACATAAGGTAACATCCAAACTAAACTAAAGTCATCATGATTAAGACCTTATTTTTAACCTGGATATTATTTTTCTTGTTACCACTGTAGCATAACACAACCTTTTCCTTTTATAACTGTAATAAATAATTATGGACAAAGGCAACAATGGACAAAAGCTGTAAAGTGGAGGAAAGCATAAGGCCTTTTTTGCACTACAAATAAAATATACACTCCAAAAACCTACATATCTACCTTTTTACTCACTTCTAAAATGGAGTCTAGTTTCCCACATTCACAACTAAATGAGGACCCTTTTACTACTTACTCGCAACACATTCTCCAATTTCCAAAATTGCTCTATGAGGGAAAAATGGAAAAAAAAAGTTACTGCATTTCTAATTCCACAGCAAGAAGATAAAAATGAATAAATAAATAAATAAATAAATAAATAAATACAGCACTGTACAGTATAAAACTGTCCAATAGCGCACAGACATGACATTATTCCTGCTTGAATTTGAAGATGCCACAGGGTGGGGAAAAGATATTTACCAACAACAGCACAAAACCATCAAATACATTTTTGCTAACACTCTTACAGGAAACATCCATACACTAATCCATATACAAGCTGCAGGGATTGCAAAAGCCACAAAGTCAAGTATTTGACAATGCGGTTTCACTGTTTCAGTAATAAGCCAGAGTTTTTTTTTTTGTAATGTGATTAAATAATTAGCTCTAGAAAAGCTTCATTGTCTACATGATCAGTGTTTGCAGATCACATCTAATCTGTAGGCCATCTCTAGGAGTAACAACTTTGATATTGAGTCAGGTATCCTCAGGAGGACATGTCATTTTCTTCATGATTGTATGTCCTTGATGTTAATATTTGTAGGTAGTGGACATATTGTGACACAGCCGCCTCCCTCCATGAAATATAGCCAACATGGGGAACTGCATAAATGCTTGTTCCTCTTAGAAAATATTTTATCTATGGTGCTTTCTAATTTTGAATACTTTTCTTCTTTCTTTCTGTTGTGTATTTGAATGGTTGTGGTCTCAACAATTTGGAATCAGGGAAATAAGTCTTTGATAGCTGTATAACTACAGCACACACTGCTGTTATAGTGCATGATATGGCAATGGTGCCCATGTGAACATAATACTGCTGCCTTAACTACTCAGATACATAAATGAAAAACAAACAGTACCACAAGAATCAATCCATTCATCTGTGACTATGTTTCTTGAAGAGACACCCACGGACACACAAGGTTTCCTTATGTTAAACAATATACCCCTCATCAAATCATAGTACAGCATTGCCTGCATTGTCTCTTGTATCTCCAGTTCCAACATTCTAAACACAAAGGTGACATTTGTACATATTGTGCATTGTGTCACTGCCTGACAAAATGAGATGTTTACACTCACAGTTTTTTATGCTGGATACACTAGTGACATAGACATAGCCAGCTAAAAAAAGGATATATGAACATTTAAGTGATATAGATATTAAGTTTAAGAATAATGTTTTAGCAAGACATGTGATATGGGAAGGTAAAAATCATATTCTTAAATTTCTATTTATTTATTTACTTATTTAACATTTGGTAACCGGGAAAGTCCGAGTGGGTCAGAAACCCATTTTCGGCTGAGGCCTGGGGAGAAAAGCTCCACAACAGAATATATCATAGGATATACTAAAGCATATGATTTACATGCACTATAAGATAACAAAACCAGAGCAAGGCAAAAAAGGTAATATGTATTTACATTTTGCCTAAGTAATTTCCAAAAACTAGGTCAGAACAAATTGCTGGTATACAGGGAAGGCAGAGAAATGTGGAATAGGTAAGCATTTTAATTTTTATTTATCATTTGTTGACCGGGAAAGTCCGACTAGGTTCCACAGAGTCTGTTTTCAGCGGAGGCCCGGGGAGAAATACTCCAGATGCATGTCTTTGGAATGTGGGAGGAAACCGCAGTACCCAGAGGAAACCCACGCGAACACAGGGAGAACATGCAAACTCCACACAGAAGGTACCCCAGCCGAGAATCGAACCGGAGAACCTCTTGCTGTGAGGCGACAACGTTAACCGCTGCACCACTGTGCTGCCAATGAATATGTACATGAGTGCTTGAACTAATATTTATGAATCCATGTGATGGAGATATTATGAACTATACAGAAGTTGTGGAAAGAAAGTGGATTTTAGAGCTTAATGCTATCCACTATCCAGCTATATCTTTTAAAAACCCATTACCCAGGTTAGGCAGAGTCCCTCATTGACTCTCTTCAAGAGGAATCTTGATGAGTGGATGGGAGATCATAGGTTTACCCTGGGTATCACTTCTGTATCACTGTTAGACAGAGTAGAGTCCCTCATTGACTCTCTTCAAGAGGAATCTTGATGAGTGGATGGGAGATCATAGGTTTACCCTGGGTATCACTTCTGTGTCACTGTTAGACAGAGGCACAGTATACTAACCTCGAAAAAGGGCATAGCAAAATTAATTTAAAATGGGTGGCGAAAGCCAAACACACTCTGGCTAGGCTTATAAATGCCCTAGGGCAGATAGCCTAGTATAAACCTATGAACCTATGAACCTATTCTTAAGTAAAGAGGTTTAAAACCCTAACAAAAGGTAAGAGCTTTGTATGTATATAATCTATGCTATATTTGTTTCTTCTGCTGTCAAAACACCTTGTAATGATATGTTGAGTTTTTAAATTAAACCATTTTAAATGAATGTAAGCATATTTAATGTGTTTAAAAGTAGACCATGTGATCTTATTAACTTATTTAAATGAACAGGGGCATAGTTATTGATGAAGTTTTAACTCAACAAAGCTTACTTTAAAATGCCTTCTTGCATTTGTGTATTTTGTATTCATATTGTATTAAATACTTTATTCTCCAAAGTGGTGAACGGCATCTACTTTGTTTGATTATCATTTGTTAACCAGGTAAGTGAGCTGGCCTGTAGTCCCTTTTCAGACATGATTCTGTCCATAATGGCATGGGAAATCATGACATCTAAGTATATGGACAGTGTAGTATAGTCTATCATGCTGCATGCTTTTGGCAGCAGGAGGAAACTAAGTAACCAGAGACCCATGCCTCTTCACTGGTCAGCAAACAGTAATGTATACTTGTGAGATCTATTATAACAGGTAGGGGTATGCCGAGATAATCAATACTGCCTTGTAATGGATTATGTACCACTACACTGTGCTGCAGAGCAAGAACTCAGCTGTAGGATAAATATAAGCAGAACATGCCTTGGAAAGCTAGCATGTACACATTTAAAAAATAAATATATATTAGCAAAACCTGACTGCTTCTGCAGCACATGCAGGATCATGTCTTGGAAAGCCAGCATGTACACATTTAAGAAAAATATATATGTTAGCAAAACCTGACTGCTTCTGCAGCACATGCAGGATCATGTCTTGGAAAGCCAGCATGTACACGTTTAAAAAATATATATATGTTAGCAAAACCTGATTGCTTCTGCAGCACATGCAAGATCATGTCTTGGAAAGCCAGCATGTGCATGTTTAAACAGAAAAAAATTATATTATTAAAATGTGAGCACTTCTGCAGCATGTGCAGGATCATGTCTTGGAAATACAGCATGTGCATGTTTAAACAGAAAGAAATGATATTATTAAAATGTGAGCACTTCTGCAGCATGTGCAGGATGAGGAACATCAGTGAATATGTGTATGGACAAGTGTAGACCTTGTGGCACCTGCTCCAGTTTGTTTAGCTTACATAAACATAAGAAAAACATTAAGAACTACTACAGTATAAAAGTTGTAGGTTAAGTTAGATTAAGTTCATACAACTGTGAACTTGGTACTTTACATTTGTTATGTCACTTTATTAAGGGGAAACAACGACTAAGTTGCTAGGTATATCTTCAAACAGAACTCTAATAAAAGTGCTAGTTTAATAATATGATAACATGTTAACTGAGGAAGAGCAAATGAAAATGCATATGCAGATAATATAGCTAATGAACCTTCTGTATGAAACATGTCTAAACAATATAAATGCAATGAAGTAAATGTTACTCACTGTGCTTATCTGTTAATACTCATAAATGTGATGTTCATTTTTATATGTCTACTACTTAGGTGTGCACAGTTCCTTTAAGTTGGGCATAGAGGGTTGTTTTGTACCTCATGAACACATGTGGAGCATTGCTTTGCATAGCCTGACACAAAATTGTTTAACTGACTGTTGAAATATGAAACTACTTTTTGAAAAACAAGAAAAAAACTAATTTTTGCTTCATTGAGCACTGAATATTTGAATGAGCAATTATGTTTTGCTGTTCAGTAACATAATTAAAATGTCTGATTCAATGAGTGTATTATGTGAATGTCAATGGTTGCATTTATAGTGCCTACTTTAATTTGCCTGGCTGTTAAGACATCTTTTGTTTTGCTTGCATGCTGATATATTTATTTGCTTGTTGACATACTTTAGTACTATTTAGCAATTTAGCATAAATGTCATAATTATTCTGTGCACATAACATTACAAATGTTAGCGACATTACACTTCTGGAACAATGACAAGGTATTTGACTTATACTATCTAGATAACCCCTGTGTCACTCAACTTTTCAGATCAGCTGGATGCATTGAAACAGTTGTTTAAAAATATGCATTACACACTTTGGAAATCGTTCATTTACTAATGTTCTTGGGAACACCTTTCCCTGGTACACTGATTGTGAATATGCCATTGAACTCTTTTATTCTGTCCTCAGTATACATTTAACATTTTACTAAAGAAGTTTAGAACAGCATGCATTCTAAGTCCAGTCAACATTTGATATGCAAAAATCTTCCAGTGTGTTTACAGCACTCTGATGTAATAAAAGCAAACACTTCCTCCCTTGTGCAGTTGGAAAAGTGTGATAAATCTCTCTGTCTTATACAAGCTTTGTCAGTATTACATAGTGACAAAGCTTATACAGGTGTAAATGATCAGAAATACTGCTCACTGAAGGATTACAGCTCGATACTGCTAGAACAATATCGTTAGTTCCACCACACCACAAAAGGAGGGGGTGTATCCATATTCATAAAGGATACCCACACCTCCAGGTTGGTGGCAACGCACGAAGCTTCGGAAACCATCCAGGTGCAACTAACCATAGGCAAAACTGCTCTACAAATTGTAGCATGCTACAGGCCACCCTCTCAAACTCAGGAACCCCACACAGCCTTCCTGAAGACACTGGAGGGTATAAATGTATCTCCAAACACCATCATATTGGGTGACTTCAACTACCCGAATATAGACTGGGAACATTACTCAAGCCCTAACTTTCTAGCCCAACGGTTCCTGGAGTTCATAAATTCAAATGCCATGGAACAGCTAGTCACTGTTCCCATGAGAGGAGGAAATATACTAGATCTCATTATCACAAACATGGGGACAAAATGCTCCACACTGGAAGTATATCCCTCATTGGTGAGATCTGATCATAAACTAATCTCACTGGAAATCCACATCCCGCCCCCACCCCAAACAAAAGACCACAGTGAAGAACTTCTCTAAAGCAAACTTCACACTACTCAAGACTGGTGTGGTATCCTTCAAGGCCCCTGAGCCAGTGGAAACCACAACCCAAGCTGCGGAAGCCCTTACAAATGCCTTCTATGAACACCTCCAGGACTGCATGGATCAGGCAATCCCAAATAAAACCAAGACTCTTTCCACAAAGGGCAAACGTCCAGTCTGGTGGACCCCAGCAATTAACAAACTTTACAATAAGAGGAGAAAGCTATTACATGATAGAACAAAATCCATAAAAGGGAAGTCACCCCGATCATTATTAGTAAAAAAATATGAGCACTCATAAAATCAACTAAGGCCAGTTTTGAGAGAAAAATTGCCATGGATTCAAAGGACAATCATAAGGCCTTTTTCAGCTATGTTAGGAACCTGGTGGAAACTCCCAGATATGCTCAGAATTAGTCCAAAATGATACAAAAATCACTGAACCCACAGACATTGCCAACATACTGGCAGACAGGTTCAGTGCAAACTTCACCCCCCCCCCCTAAAGGAGAGATAACTATCCCAGCGGAGTGTAGCCTCCCAGACATCTCAAATGCGCAGGTGAAAGCTGCTCTCTCTAAAGCTAAAAACACAGCATCGATGGGACCGGATGGTGTCCCCAGCTGTGTGCTACACGAGCTAAATGAGGAATTAAACCCGCACATAAGGCAGCTGTTTAATCTCAGCCTTACCACAGGATACGTGCCCAAGGAGTGGCGTACAGCAACTGTGGTCCCACTCCACAAAGGCGGTGCCTCTACGGACCCTGGTAATTACCACCCCATAAGCTTAACAAGTTTAGTCTGCAAAGCTATGGAGAGGATCATAATGGAGCTCATAAACAAAGATATAGGGGACTTGCAGACATTGGACCCGACCCAGTTTGGCTTCGTCAAGGGCAGATCATGCCTTTTGAACTTGGTCGACTTCTTCGAAACAGTCACCAAGGCCATTGATGAGGGAAAGGCAGTCCATACAGCCTACCTTGACCTTGCAAAGGCTTTCGACACAATACCCCACTCGGGTATTGTAGAAAAACTTACCAGCTTAAATGTAAACCCATATGTCACAAGATGGGTTGCAAACTGGCTTAAGGACAGAACCCACAGGGTTAGAGTTGCTGGCGCTATGTCAGACTCCAAGCCGGTCACAAGTAGTGTCCCACAGGGCTCGGTCCTTGGCCCCCTATTGTTCGGCATCTACTTCTCAGAAGTACAGGCCAACATGGGAGGACTTTGGCTGACAAAGTTTGCAGACGACTGCAAACTGGGCGCCATAGTGGAAAGTGCATCGGACATGGATATCCTTCAGAAGGGACTCACGGAAACAGATAGCTGGTGCCAGAGCCATGGCCTGAAGTTAAACACCAAAAAATGTATAGTCATACCCTTCGGGAAAAACAAGATAACCCCAAGCTACCATATAGGTGGCAATCCACTAAGCACAGAAGAGGTTATCAGGGACCTGGAGACCCAGGTTGACAGTGGCCTTTCTTTTGACACTCACGTTGCTAAAGTGGTTAGAAAGACCTTCTACATTGCCCACCTGATCATGAAGGGATTCACATCCAGATCTAGTGAGGTCATTGTTCCCCTGTACTCTTCACTTATCAGACCAATGATCGAGTACAATGCCCCATTCGGGATGTATCTCACCCGACATCTGCAGCAATTGGAGATACCCCAAAAGTTCCTCACCAAAAGGATAAAGGGACTCCAAAATCTGTCATATGCTGCCAGATTGAAGAAACTCCAGCTCTATTCAGTTGCATACCGTCTGCTCAGAGGTGACATGTGCCTGGCATACAAGGCCATGTCCAACCCGGAATTAATGGACATGCTCCACCTCAAAAAATCCAAATCCACCAAAACCACTAGAGCAAGCGACTTAAACCTTAGCACGGATATAAATAGGATGTGCTGGAGGGATAGATTTATCACTCAGAGACTCCCTATGCTGTGGAATAAAATCCCAGTCCATGTGAGGCAGAGCACCTCGCTGGCTCTGTTCAAGAGAAATCTTGACCTGTGGATGGGAGATTGTAGGTTTACCCCGGGAATCATCTCTGTGTCACTGCTGGACAGAGGCACAACAAACTAATGGGCACAGTGTTTTTTCATATAAGGGGCAGCGTAAGCCACAAAAATTTGGGCTAGGCTTATAAATGCCTTAGGGCAGATAGCCTAGTATAAACCTATGAACCTATGAACCTATGCCAAACAGCTACTGATAACAACGTACATCCATTTCAAAATGCCAACCACGGATTTAAAAATAAAACCAACAAATTTATTTGACATAAAACACTAACGGCTGAATGGACCACTGCATATTCAAGCTGAATATAAACTTTTAAAATGCTTGACTAGTGGTCCAAACTGAAAACATTACGAAAATTAAATGCACAGTGAAAATACAACGGACTGAATTGACAATAGGTTCCAGTGAGCAGTATTTCTGATCATTTACACATATAATTGCACAGTGTTATCAAGGACTTAGCGAAAGCAATTCCACATCGTGGGAGTAATAGTTTTGGTTTATTCTGCAAGGAGCGGTTTTTGCTACAAACTTTTTGCTACGAACTTTGTGACTGCATTATTCAATGGTGTAGGAGTACACCTTGGTACTCCGTGGCTACAATATTCTTAAGTCCTTGTATTGAAAATCATAACTAGTTGCCTTTTGTCAGTTTACATAAACAAACACATAGTGTTATCAAGGACCTAGCGAAAGCAATTCCATAGTGGTGTGAGTTATTCAATGGTGTAGGAGTACACCTTGGTACTCCGTGGCTACAATATTCTCAAGTCCTTGTATTGAAAATCATAACTAGTTGCCTTTTGTCCATTTACATAAACAAACGCATAGTGTTATCAAGGACCTAGTGAAAGCAATTCCATAGTGGTGTAAATAACAGTTTTGGTTTATTCTGCAGGAGTGGTTTTTGTTACGAACTTTTTATTACGAACTTTGTGACTGCATTATTTAATGGTGTTGGAGCACTTATTGGTACTCCGTGGCTATAATATGTTCTCATATTATTCTTGCTCGCAATACAAACCCTGCAGGTATTTTTATGTATGTTCCTACACTTGCACTTTAGTTTCCAGGTTTGTTTTGAACAAAGACCCCGTCATACCTCCACCCCCATCCAAAATAAACAAAAGAAGGTTGATGCTTTGCAATGTAATGGACTGATTGCGCAACAATGATATTACAGGAAACACTGTATATGATAAGATAGTGTTCCATTTCCAGGTATCACACTTGTCAGACAAAGATTTCCCATTTCTGAGCTGTAATGGAGAGCTTTCAGGCTATAGAACCACAGAGGACTCTGTCACTGTGCAAAGTTTGCCAAAAATAGCAAACAGTTGCAACACTGATTTTACCGGAAGGGCAAATATAGTTGAGCAAAGGAATATTTTCTCCAACTCTTTAATGTCACAAGTTTTATGATGTACAGCAGCAGATTATTTATTTCATAGGAATACCAGAATCCAGGTAGGTTTATATTAAACACCAATACAAATGTTTGCAAGATGGTAGAAAGAACATAACAGCTGAAAGAAACATTTGCTGTCATGCCAGATATGGCCAGGGTGGAACTATTCAGAACCACAAGAAATACTGATGAAAATTTGCAGTAGGTTGAAAGTTTGATATAATTGTTGATGTAAGATCAAATCTTGTGATAGAAAATGGATCTAAGCAGTAGAGAAGAAGAATAAGGAATTCACTAACAGCCTATGACAATGTAATATTTTCATAAAACTTGACAATAACGTGCAATCATCAGTCCTCCCCATGGAGCAGCTATAACTGAGTACAGAGTATAGACAGATACATTCTCTGAGTATAAAATGGAGGCTAATACACAGGTGGTGATGACTGTGCAGATAAGGAAAAAAGTAACTGTGCATGTTGGATTCATTCTTGGAAAGAGCCTGAATTGTGTTGAATTACTGCGCTTGGCAGTTTAAGCTGCAGAGAAACATAGGCAATTACTGCTGTTGGACTGTGAAAATTTTGGGTGGAAAGAATGATCATAATGTAAATTTTGTTACTTTCTACTTATTTCTTTGTTTGATAAAAGGGTAAGTGGATTAGCCTGAAAAAAAATTTTGGGGGGGTACCATGGGCCAAAAGCACAAAATACAACATACAGTGTATTGTATATTCATCCACACTGTCGAGTCACAGCTGAGTCCTATAGCAACCCCAGGAATACAAACCACCATCTATGGAGTTTACTAGGCAATGGGGGAAACAGAAATAGATTGTCAGGACTTTTGTCATCTCACATGTATTTACACACGTGAGGAAAGTTTAGAATCTGCCAATCTACATATTGCATACTGACAATGTTTTTTATGGCCTACCTGTGTGCTATGTGGCATTCTCTTGCAAGGGACCTGGCAGTATATCTGAGCTGTCCACTGAGACATCATCTGCCTCCTTCTCCACATATGTCTTCCTAAGGGTTTGGAGGAACTACTGGTGAATAACGGGACGTGCACAGTCTTGAATATGTGTTTGGTGTATAATGTGTGGATAACCAAGAACTGCCTTGCATGTGTTTTTCTTGATGTACATCATCATCTTCAGATTATGTATCCAGTGACTTACAAGACATATCTTCACGTGTCACTGTGAAAATATTTCCTCATCAACAATGTTTGCAGTTATATTTTTTCTCCAAGACATTTTTACTTCATTAGCTTCTCTTGCATAAAGCTGGTATTTAATGCACTAAACGATTACAGCTAAAATAATAATAATATCTCTAGAGGAAAATAATACATTTACCACTTCTTGACAGGATCATCAGTTTATTTTCTGCTGCTTCCCAGTGGCTTCTCAGAAATGTACCAGTATCATGCAGAAATGTGCAATATAAGATACAAGACTGAGGACACTGAGGACATTAAGTGTCATCTCAAAGGCCACCTTTAGCAATTTATTGTTGTCAACAGCTGTTTGCCTTTCTTTTTGCCTGTTTTGAATATGGGATATATGCCTTTTCTTTCTTACTTATGCAAGGAAACAAATTATTCTTATTATTGTCAATACTTTAAAAATATGTTGTAGCTTTTGCATTTGTGGCCTCTATGTTAATCTCCTTTTATGTATTTATGAGCTCCAGATACACTTGCCAACCTATAGCTTCTTTATTATGCTTCACAAAGGCGTTTTCCTGTCTATGTTAGTTTTTTTGTGCTCAGCATGATCATATAAGCTTCATCAGCAATGATTTTCCTGAAGCTAATCCCTTGATATCTTCCTTTAAATTGGTTAGCTCTGATGCATTATTTAGTTCTGTTATTCCTGATATTATTTCCACTATCAAATCTATAATACCAAAAATTACAAAGCAAATGGTAATTATTAGCTTCTGACTGCTTAAAATCAAGTCTAATATATATTTGAGCATGCTCATTACTTGATAATAGTAAAAATGCTTGTGCTTGTATTATGTTTTGTACCCAGGTCGAAAAAACAAAATGTAATGCTGTTACATATTTCTACCTGTAGTAGAAAAGTCTATATATTGAATCAAACCTATATTCATATGGTTATGCATCTTTTCCTGCCAACTGTTGAGCCTCCCCTATCAGTTCTAAGTACATTCATTCCCTCATATTGGGTATTGCCAGCTGACCAGATCAACAGGGCCATCATCTAGGCAGGCATGAATGTGCTTTGTGCCCTCTACTCCCCCCCCTCCCCCCCATGCATATGTGGGATTCAGTCAGCATGCAAATGAGAGCTACTCTAGAATACTGCAGCAAGTTTTTTTGTGGTGTGTGCAAAGTTACACAACATGTTAGTATGCAGACAGATACAGCAAGGTATTGTACAGAGGCAGATAGGCAGATACCACACAGGAATTATGCAGCTAATTTCATGAGTCCACCATTTATTTTGTATTTGCTAGGGATTTACCCATTACACATAGACATGATGAATTAGTTAAAATACAGCACAAGATTAAAAAATGTAGAAAATGTAATGGAGCATGACTAGCTGATAATAGACCAGTTATGCTAACACAATAAGGGGATGGGTGAATGCTGTATCCCCAGCATACATAGCTGCCTTTAACTCAAGTTTAGTGAGCTAACTTAAGCAAAGTAGGCCCCTAATTGGAAATATATCAGATGGGGCCAGTTTGATAAAAAGTACTAATTCATGGAACTCATAATTATTAGATTAGAAGGAAAAGAATATGTGAAGTGAGAAATAAAGGCCAGGATTTTTAGACAAAGAGTGTACAGCAAAGTACTAACTAATGGCTAATCAAGCTGTGGTAAATGAATGGCAGTTCATATTGCATTTTTCTTAACTATGTGCCACCCCATGAAGTAAACTCCCAGGTATTAGTGATGTGCACCCACACAGCACTCATCTGTAAATAACATCCAAACAGAAACAGTTAAATGAAATCTGCATCTTGGGCGAAATGGAAGAATTAAAGGTACAGGTGCACCAATTTATGCTAGCATACTGAAGGAATTTATGCTTGACATGAATGGTTTGATAAATTGAAAAATAGTGACAATATTAATGTGTCAGTTAAAGGCTAAGGAAAATATGACACAGATGCTGTTCACTACAAAAATGAAGATATATTTTGGGATGAGATTATATAACCTTTTTAAGAACATTTAAATAAAAAGGAATATTGAAGCAAAATGATATTAATGCAATTCTCTTGAAACCTAACAATGTATACATTTTTACTGTATTTTGACTGGATTAATATGGAATATATTTGGGAGATGATATGCAACACATTGAGCATGACAGTTCTAAAGAAATGCAGGCATTTCATGGAATTTTTGCATACTAGGTATCAGAGGTGATAACATGGGATTTAAGTAATAGTCAGGAAGTAAAGAGGTTGATTCTTTCATATATGAGTAAATCCAATACAGTCAAATGGTGAAAAGACACAAAGTTACACTTCTGCTTTGACACTGACACAATGAAGTTAATGACAAGAACCACTAAAACATAAAAGGTGAATGAACAGAAGTACAAGCTCTCAGTAGAGTGGACATGAACCTTGAAATACTATACTATGGATTCAGAGAAATCTAATGTAGATAAAAGTACACCAAATTTAACCATAAATAATGTAAATAATATTATTTGAAATAAATTTTTAAAGTTGCTGAAAGTATTTCAGTATTATTTGAACAGATGTAATTCTTGATGTTAGTTTTTTGTTATTATGTGGAAAATGTTAATAAAATCTGTTGAAAAGATTAAGAGAATGTTTGCCAAAGATGATACACTTCCATGTATACTACCGCTATGTTAAACCAGTCTCCGTAATGTGCTGCATACAGGTTACTTGAATTTTACGAGTTGAAAGTGATCCCTCTCCAAAGAAAATTAAAGCACATTATTTGATGGCACAGGGAGTACCCAGGGATGTAGACAAGAACATTGGGATAGTGACCGCCTCTAACAGTGAGTCCAAACAGGACCATCATATCTTAAATCTCACTGGCTACTACACAACAGTATATATACAATACAGGAAGTCAGGCAATGTAAGTAGATAGAGCATATTCATTGCTAGTGTGACACGTCTGATTCTGAAGGGGACATTATACATATTTGCGTATAATAATACATTGCAAGAGAAAGTAAAAGAGCTTATGTTATTTATGCATAGAAGGAAGGAAAATTTGTCTAACTCTAATATTCCTGAGGAGTGCTTTGTTATGGAGACAGGAGAAAAAAATGGATCATCTGTTTATGATAACTTTTGTGCTATGCCACAGGTGTACTGTGTAGTTTCACTTAGTGCATAGTACTGTGAACCAGGTGTTTAGGCCACCTCTTTTTAGCTATGATTTCTAGTTTATGACCCGGTTTGTCTATGGAAACTTCTTTTTGAATTTAGTTCAAGCAATTCTATATTTGTTGTATATTATCTTGTTTAATTTGTTTCTCAATATTCTAACCACTGTATGCTGCACCATTTGTAAAACTCTGGTTTTACTCCTTTGATATGTTCTATGCTCTTTGTACAAAATAGCTATGTTTATATAATTTTTTATTATTTTTATTATTTTTTGCAATGTATCTGGAGCTTATCAACCCAGGCCTCTGCTGAAAATGGTCACCTTGTGTCTAGTTGGATTAACCTGGTAAACAAATGGAAAATAAATAAAAATAAATAAAAATTCCTCTAGATGTTTCAGGTACAAGAAGGGCTTACCCTGGCTGCAAAAAACAACAGATTAAAATTTTTTTGTCTTTTTTTTTTTATCAGTTGATGATCGACCAGCTGTGTTCAATTACTTGCCATTCAATATTTCAACTTCTCAATATATGGATGTGTGTGTGTGTGCGTGTGTGTGTGTGTGTGTGTGTGTGTCTATATATAACTGAAGCTGGTCAACTCTATCTTTGGTCAACACTGACAGGTATGTGAGATTGCACAATTCTCAGACTGTGCGAGGTCAGCGGTATAATAAATAATTAGCAGGGGGTGTAAGGGTGCAGGGGTGTAAGGGAGCTTGCTCCTCTGACAAAAAAATATTATTTTTTAAATTGTTTATGTTAAGTTTTGCATGTGCTGAGGTTGCTGATTGGCACATATGTAGTAAATGTCAAGATTTGACTGTTTTGTTCAAATATAGTACCTACACATACATATATGTGTATATTATATGTGTGTGTGTGTATGTGTGTGTGTGTGTGTGTGTGTGTGTGTGTGTGTGTGTGTGTGTGTGTGTGTGTGTGTAATTACTTAGTAACCAAAGCATCTTGTTTTTTAGTATTTTTATAGATCGAGAAGACATTTTCATGCATGGTTTTATTCAAATTACCTCATCTGTTTCTTTCCATATACCTGTCTAAGAGGGAATTAACCTAATAAGGATAATTTTAAATGCTGAGGCTAAAAAATATGATTCTAAAACAGGAAACACAGTATTTCCCTTACCTCAGCATCTAGTATGATGACCAAAGCAATTCTGAGTGTAGTCTACTGCAAAACTTAAGGAAACAATTATTTCCTTCATTAAAGATATGGTTGGGTTTAATAAGGTAGTTTGAGTTATATAGTAATGTAATTTTAATCAATGTCAAATAAATGCAATGTTTTAAATAAATATGTACAAGTAATTGAATCAAATGTCTAAACTAACTACTACTAATTGTAATTTATTGAAAATAGCTTAGTCAAGTAATGTGAGAATTGTTTTACTTTGTTCACTGTTTCATCCTCATCAATTAAAGGTACATTCATTCTTTAAAACTATTTGACATAATAGACATGAATACTTTATAATCAGTATTATGACTGGAGATAGTCCTGTCTGACAAACACATGGTGGGACCTCCTTACCATTTTTAAAACGGGTGCAATTAGTAAATATTTCCATGACTGAGCAATAGAACTGATGTGTTTTCAACAGTTATCTGTCTCAATTTCTCATTTTATTATAACACCAGGAGGTCATTCTATGATATAAGAATGTTTTCAGAGAATTCCATGGCATTACATTAACTTCCCCTTATTGTTTATACTAATGTAATCCTGTAATTCATTTTAACCATTCCTGGAATTATTCTATATTTGACATACAAGTATTCTATTTAAAATTGCAGCCTTCCTTGTGATATAAAGATTTTAAAAGTAATAACATTATAGTTAAATAGTGCACATAAAATCACTTTGACCAAGTTTAATTTTGACTTAAATCTCTAAGAACTTACACTCTATCAAATGTCAACTGAGTGCTAGAAATAATATAATAATGTGTATGAAATAAATAAATAGATTCAGTTAAATCATTTACATCTTTCAATGTCATTAAATTTTGTCCAGTTTCAAAACACCTTTACAAGTACTGAAATTCTTAAATCCCTTTGTACACTCATGTCTTCTTAACTATATGGACAATTCAGTTCCTTACCAAACTTAAACTAGCATTCATAGTAGTAGTCAGTATCTAAATATGTTTACTTTGCTGCAAATAACAGTATCTGGTATATATTAACTAAGGCTTTTCTATTCCATAACCAATATAAATATGCATTTTGGTTTCAAAGTGGAAATATAAAATTTCTAGCATTATTGCTAACTTCTTCCTCTGAATAACTCTTTTTCTTATTTTCTCTTTGAAAGATGAATGCATCATAACTGATTATTTAGAATTAGATCTAAGCACATCACATTCCTAAATATGAACTTCTTGTTTTGTTTTATTTTAGTTACTTGTTGAAACTTCCAGTGTTTAGACCATTACTATTTATTTAAATATAATTCAAAATACTCATCTGTGTTCTAAATTAATTATCATAGCAGCAATATTTCCCTGACTTTCCTAACAGTATTATAGAAGAAATGTAAATATATTTTCCTTCCTTTTCTTTTCTTTCCCCATCTTCTTCTCCTCCCATTGAGTTTTTTTTCTCTAACTTCCTCTCTATCCTAAAAATGACAAACTGATTTTTTTTTTACAAAACAAAGATTCCACTGCAGTGGGCCACTATACTAAACCACCAAACAAACTTAATAAATAGCTTGCACTGGTAACCCACCTCTTAACTTCTATCAAATATATAAATTACTGTCAAGATCTTTTTTCTCCCCTAATATAGCATCAACAATCCCTGAAGGTGAACCCTAACTTCACACGCATATTAAGTATCTGACAATAAAAGTTGTGTTTTTTTATAATGTACTTCATTTTAGAGTATAAAATCTAATGTTTTATGCAGAAAGTTGCCATTCTGCACATTTAGCTAGATCATCTAGAACACTAATACCAAAAGGCAGCTTACACCACCAGCAGTACAGTGGAAGCCAACCGCTTTGCTGCTTTCTAATTTAATAACTCTACATAATCTATCTTACTTGTCTGTATGCTTCCCACTGACAAGCTGGGCAGCCAAAATTTTATATAATACTCTAGCAATCAATTAGCCTTTCCATATTCAAATGCTTCTCCCATGCTAGCATCCCACCCATCACATTGGCAGTGCAGCAGGCGCTGTCAAAAGGTGATCCGCAGCTTCCCAGATTTATTTAACTAATAAGAAAGAATGTAAAACAACTTAAACAGCATCATTTTCAGCTTCGATGTATATTTTATTACAGCTATACTTCTATACACCTATTCCAAGCTAGCAAACCAAAATGGCATCAGGAAGAGGTCGGCTTGCATAATTTTCAGTTTAAAGTGAGATAACTTTGTCTTTTTCTTTTCAACAGTAGCTCAGGATTTCAGAAGCATAAAATAATATTTTTTTCTTTAAAATATAACCTTGTGAGGCATAGCAAAATACAGCTGAAATACTGTTTAACAAGCTGCTGCCAGATTTCTGTTAAACAGATTTGCATAAGTGTTTATGTAAATCATTTAAGGAACTAGATTATATATAAACAGATAGAGAGATATAGATATCCAGGACTATGTAGCAAATGTTATTTTACATAACATTTAAATAAATGTTAAAAAGCTGACAGTACTATTAAAAAACATTTATGAACGCAACCTTATTCTTGGAGATTTATTGTTTAACTAACAGTAATAACTAAATAAAATTTATTCAGAAAGAAAAAAAAGACAACACATTTTTTTTTCACTTTTCTTTCATTTTGCTTTCCCTTCTCCCCTTTCATTCTTCCTTTTCCCTGATGGATACTTACAATAAATGTAATTTCTTGATAACCACATATTGTTGTTATGTGTAGGTTTACTGCATTTATGCCTAAATATAACTTATATTGAGTGCATACATTTTAAGTGCTCAGATGTTAACTTGGTTTCATGTAAAGGACCATTATATTGACTGATAAGAAAACCTGTTCATAACGAGAAGCAAAATGTAGGTGTTTTAGTGTTTGCATTTCTTTAGCTGTTTTTGAAAGATGGAAAAAAAAAAAAATATATATATATATATATATATATATATATATATATATTTATAATATTTTATATTTATATATATATTTATATATCTTCAATATGTCTCTTTGTACTCAGAATAATTGTTCTCCGTATCCTCAGTGGTGTTCTTTAATTGTTCAAATAAAATAACCTTCCACAGAATCAAATATTTCATGACTAACAAGCGGAAAGCAGAAATGCTTTTATTTTAGCTGGAAAAAGTATGCACATTTTAACTCCACATTTCTTCAGTTACTTATCTATTGGCCATCTTTTTTTTCTCACTACTTTGGAGGACAAATTGCTTTCAAATCTGATGGTGCAATCTTCCACTTTTTGTGGAGATTTTATCTATGCTATACTCAGAATAAATTATCTCAATCTGAAATAAATTTAACATCAGTTGATGGGGGGGGGGTCTGCTTTAGTAAGTTGCTAACATATTAACCTGTGCAGTCTCTCAATTCTGATGGATATTGGATAGTCCTTAGAAATTAAGCTTTTGTGGTAACCAAACTGTTAGAAAACTGATAATGCTGTCCTCTTCTTTGTCCTCCAGTACTGCATAAATTCTAAGATTGCTTCTGTCTGCCCTTTTCTGAAGGAGCTAGTTGTTTTATTTCTTCTCTCAATCTGCCCTCCATACTATTATGGAAGACTCCAAATTGTCTATTCTAATGTTTTTTTTGTTGAATCATAATTTTAGTAACCCAGTTTGCTTATTGCAGTTCTCTGAAACAAAGTCCATTTTAGCATCCAATTTTTCAGTTTGCAAAGAAAATCCAAGACAGTGATAACCAGTTGATGAAAATCCATTTTCAGTGTAGCCTATTGTAAACTATGCTTTGAACAAGTCATATTCCTTATGATCCAGTAGATATTAAAACTGACAGGACAGGAAATCGAAATGAAAAAAAAATCAGTATTTCTGTTCATAATTAATATTATTTTAGGGTTTTATTATAGTGAGCAAGAAAATCTGAGTTTGGATCCATTTCTGTGTGAAAAGCTTGACAAAAATTTAATTAAACCTGAAACGCAACTTCCCTGTGCTGTTTAGGGTTATCACCTGTCTGTCTCTTTGTACAGTACAGTTCCTGTTTGGGCAGTTGTATCGGGTAGGGGTGAAAACTGGTAAATGTCCTGAGATTAAAAAATATTTCCTAAGATTTCTTTAACAGTTGCATAAAACAATTATTTTGTATGTGAAACATCTAAATAATATGTGGAACAGCATAAGCAACTCAAATAATACAATAATAAGCTTTATTTTGGAAAAAAAATGAAGTTCAGTCTTTTGCACTGGCTGAGTATGTTTTTTTTTCCTTGCAAAATCTCATGTTTCCACAAAAAAAGTACCACTTTGGGCATTTGAAAATTTTGGCAACCTTAGTGTTGTTACTAGTCTGTCTTTTGGCTTCACCTATTGGGGTAGTTTGCTTAAAACTGGAAGCAATGAGAAAATACTAAGCATTCTGGAGGTATTCTAATTGAAGACAAGTAGACACAAGAGAGACCAATTTTGAACAGATTCCTAACCTTCAACAAAAGAAATAGGGATAATGAAGTCAAAATAGGGGAAAAGGGGGAAAACGCCCCAAATCAGGAATAGGTGTCCAATATTTGTATTACTTGTTTAACAATGTAACAAAATAAAGAGGATTAGCTTTAAGAGGCATTTTCTCTAGAATGGGTCATGTATTGTAATCATGTGTGTTACTTAGTGTCTGTATTCCCCACTGTTTTGTCACACCTCATAGGTTGGTTCTTAGTAGGCTTTTGACCCTAGAGAATTTTAGAAGCCAATCCGTGCGTTCCCATTACTTTTTTTCCACATTGCAATTTAAATAAGAACTAACCCAGGTATTAAAACCAGAAACAGCTGTAAAAAAGGACTGCTCCATCTTTCCTCATTTTGTTTTCTGTTCTCCAATTTTCAAAAAAAAAACACTGTTTATTTCTAATAATAAAATGCTCCAATGCAGTGCAACTGCAAGTATAGGAATCTACATAAATTCAATAATTTAATTAATTAATAGATGTACTTTATTCTTCCTAATAAAGAAGTTTCAGGCAGTAAAAAACATTAAGCCCCGACTTAAGAAACTGGGCGTTACAAACTTGCCCCTGAAACAACGTCTAGATTCCTTCGGTTTATTTATTGCCGAATTGTTAAAATGAGCCAAAACTCTTTTCCCTGGAAATCAATACCACTTGAGAAGAGCATCTGACGTCCACGCGCGAACTCTGAACGGGTTTCTTATTCTTTTAGGCTTCAGCAAACTCGAGCGCTGTGACGCCTCGCGACACATGATACAAAGTTTTTTTTTTTTTTTTTTTTTGTTAAACTCCCAGATGAAAGCACAAAAATGGCGGATTGGAGTTTCCACTTCTAAATTTGTCAGGATTGAGTTCAGGAAGTGAAAAGAGAGAATCGTATCAGTTGGGGAAATTGCAGTCCTGAAAAATGACACGTTGGGTTCCTACCAAAAAAGAAGAAAAGTATGGCGTATGTAAGTAAAACTAATCTTGGAATGTACTTTGCATTTGCATAGTGTATATTTTTTTTGAAGGAAAGTGTACTTTTTATCAGTTTGCCACATTATGTTTACTTCCTAATTTTATGCAGGCCAACCTGTTGAGCATTTCCAGCCTTTTAGCTTTTTTAAGTTGTGCAAACCTAGTGAGAGCTGTGCTGTTAACTGCTTTACAACTCCTTTGCATTTCGTTCATATGGATTTCCTTTTGTGAATGAATCAATGTTTGATTTCCATATGACATTGCGAGATGAGGCGTGCCTTACATTAGGCAATAAAAGTGTGCCCTTTAAAGGCTGGTGTTAAAACCAGAAACATTGGTATTCTTACATTTTATTTGTTTGTTTTCTGTAGTCCTGTTGTTTTTCATTGTTTCGGTAGCAAACTTCCTGTTGTGAAACCATTATTTCATTTGCTGTTTCCTTGCATGCTCACTGTGCTAAACATTAATGAGCATCATTTCATTGTGCTATGGAAGGCAATAGTACCACATGAAGTAATGTCAGTCGATCAGTATTTTAAACTACATAGCTTTCTCGTATCTACCCGTTCCTGTGGGAGTCCGTGTTATTCATAGAATTGCAGACCATAAGCTGTCAAATTTGGCCTTTCTGGAATATTAGTAAACTGGAAACCAGTGTGTGTTATGCTAAACTAAATGGCATCTTAATTACTAACGTGGGTAAAACTCTGAAGATCTTCGCTGGAGACCTCGTCGCTGAGTGTACTTTAATTTCAAAGTTTAAAAACTTTGAAAATGTCACGTCAGTTAACTGTTTTGTAACACTTTTTTTATATATTCCCATAAAAAAATCCACACAAACATGTTTTAGATGTACATACAAGTTTGTCAGTCATCTCGTCAACAATGACAACATCGGTAGTTGGGCTAAATTGCGTTGGGCAGTTAGCTTCATGGTGTTGTTTTTAAACGCATGCCCTTTTATTTAATCTCTAGCTGTAGATCACTTTGCATTTTCTTTCCAGCAACATTTATTAACCCAGATTCAGGAAAATCTTGAAATATTTTTTTTCTCTGTTCTAAGCATGTTTGAATATTCATGTGTAAATCCATATCTTTCAACTGTCCCTGTTTTTGGCTCAAAATTTAGCTCTGTCCCTCCTAATACCTTCTAAATGTGATTTAGGCAGAAAATATAGTGGCTTATACTTGATAATTAGTTTTACCTACTTCTTTTACTTTAGGTAATGCATGTTAATTCACATTCTCTTATTCAGAAATCGTCTCAAGTTAAGAGTATTGATCTTTTAAAAAAGTATCCCTGATTCTGGAAATAAGTAGTTGAGAGCTATGGATTAAACAGATTTGTGTTAATGTGTTTGCCTTTATTTTTGGTAGAATATCTTATTGTATTAACAAATCCTTTTGATTCGAAGCATGCATATTTTAGGAAGGAGGGAGTGTACCTTTGAGTTGTCTACCATTTGGTACAGCATGAAGCAACTCTGGCATTTCTTTTTGTAAACTGAGTTTGAATGTTTGATGTTTGGCATGTAACCATAGGCAGGCATCAGTCTGCGGTATTGCAGCAGATTGCAAAAGTTGCCACTAACTTCGTAATTTTGTTGCTATTTTGAAATTAATGCCACATGATGAATTTTACAGTTATATGTATTTAATTTATTTTACATTTGTTTACTGGGATAGTCTGACTGGATACATGTCCATTTTCAGCGGAGGGCCGGGGAGAAAAGCTCCAAAAAAGACATTCAACAAACTGCTTCATTTTTACAGTTTAAAACACTCAAGGATTTTTACACAGATGTAAACACAGTAGATCCAAAGAGCTCATAGGATTTATAACTTAAGAAACAATGTGTAGGCAGACATCCTCCATGTGCACACTTGTGATGGCTAGAGTTTGTCTGGATTAGGACAAAGACATAGCCATCGTTTGAAGTACTGAATCAGACTTTTTCTTGAATTGAAGTACAGAGAGTTCAGATGTAAGATTAGCAGGAAGAGAATTCCAAGTTTTGCCAACAGAGTTGGCAAATAGAGATTTACCGGCTGTGTTGTTGGATTTGAGAGTTTGAACTAGTAGTCTTTCAGATGAACGAAGTGTGCTAAGGTTACTGTAGGGGGTGATGAGGTTTTAAGTGCGGGTGTATTATCTGGTTGGTACAGGATCTTTTATGTGCAGCTATTAGATGGTTAACCTGAAGTAGGTTAAGCAGTTCAAGTCATCGTAGTAGATTTAGGTTATGATAGTGATGAGTTCTGTAGGCTGCATTGGTAGCAATTCTAGCAATGTGACTAGCTGCTAGAAAGTTTATTAAGGTCAGTTTTGCTGAGGTTTGTAAATAGAGGGGAAGCATAGAGGAGGGTGGAGAGTAGATGTGTACGAGCAATTACAGTTCTGGCTAATGGCGTTAGGAAGGGCTTGATCCTATATAGTGAGCCAAGTTTATTAACTGTTTTAATAGTTTTATTGATATGTAGATCAAACTTAAGGTTATTATCTATTATAACTCCTAACAGTTTGGTTGAGGAATCTGGGGAAATAACGGTGCCATTGTTGGATTTTAATGTAAAGGTTATGGGCAGACGAGTGAGTAGGGGAGAAAAGCAGCAGTTTGGTTTTATTAGGATTTAACATGAGACTACTGTTAAGGAGCCAATTTTTCAACTGTGTTAAAAGTATTTTGGGATAGACTCTGCAACTCTAGGTGAATTGTCGGAGCATACTAAAGTGGAGTCATCTGCATATTGAATGCATGTTGCATTTAGGATTACCTTATACAAATCATTGATGAAAATGGAAAATAATAGTGGACCTAGTATGGAGTCTTTTGGTACTCTGAGGGTGATGGGTAAAAGGGTGGATAGTTTGCTCTGCTGTAGGGCAGCTTGTTATCTACCACTGAGGTATGATTGAAACCATTGGATGGCTTGGTCCTATAGGGAGATGGATTTCAAAGTGTTTGAGTATTTGGTGGTTTACCATATCAAAGGCTTTTGAAAGATCGAGAAAGATAGCAGAGGAAAGTTTATTATTGTTTCGGTGTTGGTTAATGAAGTTGGAGAAGGAGGGGAGGGCTGAGGTTGTATTATAGAATGGTCTAAAGCCATGTTGGGTATTGGCTAGAAGATTGTTATGGATAAGATAGTTCAGGAGTTATTGTGGATGCATTTTTCCATAATTCTAGCCATGGGTAACAGAATAGCTATGGGTCTATAGTTTGAAAGTTCAGTAGAGCTGTAGTACTGAAAACCCAGAACCACAGGTTTACCAATTTGGGTTGATTACTCAGTGTGTAGTCATTCCAAGCCTGGGGCGTCACAGCATCAGTTCACTTGGGATTAAATTAGCAGCATGAAAAATGGATTCGTCCTGGGTGATATTTTCACTCTTTGTGCAGATTGAGAATATATCCAATATGTGAACATCCATTTCTAGTATGTTAACTGGTATTGTTTCAAGTACTGTATAGAGTCAAGTGACTTTTCCCACAATAGGGGTTTGAATATGTTTTTTTTTTTTTTTTTTTTTTTTTTTTTAATTATGCTGTAAGCACAAGGTTACAGAACCATTTACCCACCTGGGCAACTACTCTCTAACTCTGGGTTAGTCTACACAGGGAATGATTATTATTACATGTGTTAACTTTATTTCTACCTTTGTGCATTGTGTAAACCATTGTATTTGGGTAAAAGCACATATGGACTATTAAATCATTTTTGTTTTACTACATTAAGTTCTCCTCCTTATCCACCCAGTTGCTAACTCTCCAGCAGTATCAATATGTAGAAAGAAATTATGACAAGAAAGGATTAGATTTCTAGTCCAAGTGACAAATTCATCACCATGTGTCCCCATAATTGTTATTCATAATCTGTAGTAGGAATGAACACTTTTTGTTTTTTTTTTTTTTGTGTGTGGGAGTAGTATTTTCACTTGTCTAGACTGAGCCAAAAAAAGTTAATTGTCAGGTTTTACCAAATTTGTTCCTTTTGCCTAATCATTCTCCATGACTGCTTCCTTTTTGCTGTTCTCCACAAGCATTTTCTCAGAAATCTTTGCAGTTCTTTTTGGCGTTTAGATTTTGCTGAGTTTAGGAGGAAGGTGGATTAGGTAGCAGCATCTAGAACTGTCTGTCACTGTCTCATTGTATCCTCAGTCTACAATAAGAACATGGGTTAGTCTGAAAGTGATGACATTTTGACAGCAGGTTGGTCATTTAATGGCCTGCTTGGTATATGTGATGCGGCTGCTCACAGACTGACATGTATATTCCTGATGGTTCTTACCTACCACTAAGAATGTAATGAACTTGCATGCGTTATTGGCTTATGATGTGGTCAGAAGATTAATATAGATCTAAGTGGGACCTCCAATCTCAAACTTACAGTCCTTGATCTAACAGATGCTGGGTGTGTGAAGCTACTGCAAAAAAAAATGTTAACTGAACTGTTTACATTTCTTCTTGTTTTGGAGATTGTATCCCATTGCAAAGTGTACTAGTACTCATGGTCATTTGATTATGTGATCCTCTATACAGTTTTTTTCTATCCAGAAAGCTTGGATGCTCATAAGCCTACTACTTATTATACAGCAGGAACTTCTTATTGTAACAATTGTTAATGTTTGTTATGTACTTCGCAGATAAAGATTCTAGTTGTCTACTGATGTACTATGTTCTTCATCTGTAACTATGTTTGTAATTAATTGCTATGTTAATCAAGTTATTAATCGCTATGTAAATCCAATGTAACTACTATCTATATATTTTAACTGTGGAGCTTTTCTCCCCGGGCCTCTGCTGAAAATGGACCTACGTCCAGTTGGACACCCCCAGTCAACAAATGTAAGTAAATAAATAAATATCCTTCTTGTATGCAAGCCAGAGAGAATTGCCATGAATCCTAATTGGAAATGTTTTGAATGTAATATATGCAGATGCTCTTCTTGCATGAATGGTTACAGAGTATTTCTTGCGTAAGTAATATTAAAGTGGCACTTCCTGTAAATGGTAACTATTTATAGGATGGTACCTGCATAGTAAGTAGAACAGTGTGTACAACTCTGCTTGTGCTCTGTTTTGGGAGGGAAATTATGACTGCAAAATGGTGTTTAAACAAATTATGATGCTGCTTTGAATCCTGTTAAACAACAAAATTAATTATGAGGTGGAACATTAGTGTGTTAGTCTTAGACAGTTCATTAGTAACAGTGTCATAGGGACTGCTAGATATGACATGCTAACTGAATTAATTTTGAGGGCAGTGTGTACTTATTCATGGTTAAAAAGTGGCTCAAATGAGTAAGATTTCGTTGAATGCAATAATTTCAAACAAGATGTTTGGGAGGGGGGATTCTACATGAAGAAGCAAAACTTTCTTTTAATGATTATACAGCATAATGTTTGTACTAGGCTAGCTGCCTCACCTATCCGATAGTCTTTACTTATGGTAGGATACCAGGCATTCTCACTAGGAGTAATATGCAATTAATTTGAGGGAACCCATGCATGGGATAAAGCATTTAGAAGCTGCTCTGTCCATTAGTAGTACAGGGGGCAGTCCTGCAGTACATTTTCTGTTTCTCATCCATAAATCCAAGTTGTGCTTGAATGTGGATAAGGATGAACTTTGTTTTATGTACATGGAAAGTCTGTTCCAGAGTAACAGTGTCTTCTGTCAGCTATACCTGTCCTACCAAACTGTTCTACTCTGGTTGCAGAAGAAGTTAAGAACCCTAGACTATTTCTGATGCCATTTCAGTTCCTGTTGTGCAGATAATCCATCAGTATTGGGTTGGAGGATGCCCTGCATGCCAGACACAGGTCACCTCTTATCAGTCTGTTATATAGCAAATATAGTGTGTGACAGTGCTTTGAGTTGATCCATGTGGGACATGTTGTTTAGACCTTGTGTTCTTTAATATATCATCTCTGTGGGTGTTCCAGGTGTTGTATGTGTCTGGACAGATGCATGCTAAAGGGAGCAATATACTCAATGACTGGCCTAATGAAGGCTGAATAAAGGGGATCAAAGACACCCCTAGATCTAGACAATCCCTTTGTAAATCCAATTCTTTTGGATTTGCCTTTGTAACTGTTTAAACTGTATATTTATAGCCAATAGTAACAAAGTAATCCATTTCACAACAGTACAATAACAAAAGACCACTCAAACTGCTGTCCTATTACTATTAATATAAGTAAACTGTTATTTTGACATATCACTTGTCAATTTTATACTGCGGTTATGGTGCTGCGGTAGTGTTGTCGCCTCACAATTAGACGTTGCCCGTTCGATTCTCAGAGCGTCTTCTGTGTAGCGACATGCGTGAATGGGCGTTCCTTTGTTGAAGGTTGTGCGTTAGGCCTGGCAAGCCAGCACGTAAAAATCTACTGCCAGTTATTAGCAGACCAGAGTTCTGCTGTGGCGACCCCTAACCGGGAAAAGCCGAAAGACACAACAACTTGTCAATTTTATCTAGAAAGTGGGTATTGTTCTTCTTAGGCAGTGTGGAGTCCTGTAATTTTAAACAGCTGAAGTAAAAGGTTTAAAGCGAATCATGGGAAAATGTTAATTTGTTTGTTTTTCCTGTGTAGCCAGTGGGTTCATTTTTATGTTTAAGCCACTACTACTATTATTGCTACTACTGTACTTGTGAACTGTTGCCTGTAAAGAAAGCTGCTTAGTTAGTAAAATGTTTGCTTTCACTGATGACAGTGGTATAAAAGACTACTGCATGCTTAGGCAGGTAAGAACATTCTTAAAAATTAAGATCGTCTGTGTAAAATAGTAATAAAAGCTTTGTGCCATGTTAACAGTGTTGTATGTCCCAACAGGATATATGTGGACAAAAAGCCTCAACAGGTAATTAAACTGAGGCAAGACTTTCACATTCATAGTAGGAGGAAATCAGTTGATACATGCGCTGGAAATGATCAAGGAAGGCGACTCAAACTGTGCTTCAAGGTGTGGCATTGTTTGCATATAGGTGAGATCACTAGAAAAAGCATACCAAGTCAGAAATCATTTACATTTCCATTCTGCACAGGAAATGCTTTTCTGTGGTTTGAAAATGGACTCCGAAGTTCATTTTTTTTCCTCAGTGGTTTACACAAAATTCCGTTATTTCATTTCGTGATTCTGGACAAGCTCAGCTTTTATAACTACTGTATTCTATTGTATTTCACAAATGTCAGTGGTTATATGTGGAATGTTTTAGTGCACATGTGCATCTGCAGATCGATGGAGAATCTGATCATGGTTGTTTACATAAAGATAATTTTTTGAAGAAATGTAT
This sequence comes from Protopterus annectens, assembly GCF_019279795.1. Lineage (NCBI taxonomy): Eukaryota > Metazoa > Chordata > Ceratodontiformes > Protopteridae > Protopterus > Protopterus annectens. The sequence goes on along the minus strand of NC_056748.1, from coordinate 408,856,217 downwards.
GACAGATTTTTCCCTGTAAGTAATGTGATTAACTTCCCCTTATCTTTGAAGGCATTGTGCAATACATTTGCCAGTTTTGCATGGCTAGTATCTTTTTAGTATAACATTCACTGCTTCTCTCCCAGTGCTGCATTCTGAGCACAGACTTTCAAACAGAACTGAATCAGATATCACATTGGCAAATTTCAGCTGTTGAGTAACCCATTAGAAGCAGGACATTGTGATTGTTTACGAAGTTCTGCATTCTGTGATTTTCTTAACAAGGAATGGTTGTACCTTTGTTTTGTGGTCTCTTTGAAGGCTGCAGAATGCAGTGTTGTATTCAATATTGAGTTGATTTAGTGAGATATGAAACATTCCAGTGATCTCCCTGAAGTTAGTACATCTCCTTTAGCAATAGATGGGCTATGAAATGTGCTGCTCAGGCTGTGGTAAAAAACATAATTGTTGGAATTTAAATTGCTGGCCACCATTGCCCATAGATCTTTAATGATGGTGTTTTCATGTTTTGACTGTTTACTTTGTAATTGTAAATTACCGCGGTGGTGGTGCTGGGGTAGCGTTGTCGCTTCACAGTCAGACGCTGTCCGGTACGATTTCTTTACCCATTCTGAAATCTTTAGCATGTCTGTTTTTTTAGCCCATTTTCTACTATTATACCTGAGTAGTGTAGTCAAAAAGGTGAGTCTGCAGTACACAGCCCTATGGAATCTCCATGCTAGGATAGGCAGACATGTCTCTGCTGATACCTCTTAAAGAATGCTACAAGATTCCAAATTATTTCTTAAAGTGTATGCTGTTCATATCCAATAGGAAGTAGGTATCTTGTGTAAGGTTCTGTATGACTCTCCTTGATTTTTACACTGAATATTTGTCAGACTGTTAGGTCAGAATTGTATGGGTATGATGTGACCCCCACCACTTTGTGAACTTGTAAAACTGCAGCCTGATGCCGTAAGTCAAGGATATGTCTGCCTAGTACCATTTTATTGGAGCCTGATTGGTGTGGATTTATCAAGAGTGAAAGGGGAAGGTTTGCAAGATGGTAGTGAGACCAGCTGTGTTATATGGGTTGGAGAGACTGGGTCTGATGAAAAGACAAGTGGCTGAGCTGGCCAGTTAAAGATGTTAAGATTTGTATTGGGTGTGATGAGGATGGACACTGTTAGGAATGAGCATGTCAGAGGGTCAGCACAGGTTGGACAGTTTGAAGACAAAGCCAGAGAATTGAGATTGCTTTTGTTTGGACATGTGGAGAGGAGTGATGCTGGGTATATTGGGAAAAGGATGCTAAGGGCAGAGCAGCCTCCAGGTACTTGCTTTGGGGGGGGGGGGTGGATATATTGGGAAAAGGATGCTAAGGGCAGAGCAGTCTGTACTTGCTTTAGGGGTGTGTGTGTGTGTGTGTGTGTGTGTGTGTGTGTGTGTGTGTGTGTGTGTGTGTGTGTGTGAAATGCCCCAGTTAACTACAACTGGTGGCTAGCGAGAGTAACTGGTTCAAACCCTCAACTTTGGGTACAGGTAGCAAGAACCTGAATTCCCAGCCCACCACCACTTGTGAAAAGGATTCAGATTTTTGCCTCGTATCTTTGTTCTGTTCCTCATAAAATCTGTGGTTTTCTGGATTTTCAGACATTCGAATTTCAGACTTCATATTCTTCAGAAAGAACATGGTAACACAAAACATTTTATTCTAGCATTTTTCTAAGTTTATAAGATTAAAATTTGAAATTTGTCCCTATTTTTGGGACTATATTCCCCCATTATTGGCTTTGTGCAGGTATTTTTTGTGCCAAGAGGTTGAGAGCTGTGCTGAGAACTGAATTTACAGAATATGTATGGGGGCTGTATTCCCCCATTATTGGCTTTGTCCACATATTTTGTGCTAAGAGGGTGAGAACTATGGTGAGAATTGAATTCACTAAATGATAGCCATTTACGTTTCAGTCTTTCAAGAAACAGCTGATTTTGGTAGTGGTATGTTGCTCTGACTGTAGTGCACAGGGTCCTGGGTTCAAGACTTGGCAGTGAAATGCATGGTGGTAGCGCAGCATTTTATTCTAGCAACTTTCCAAGGATGTACAAGCAATGTTTGAAATGTGTCCCTGTTTTTTGGGCTTTTGCCCCCCCCCCCAATACATTTTGGCTCTTTCCAGATTTCTTGTGCTCATGTGCTGCAAACTTGAGGTATACTGTTGAGTGTCAAGTGCATTTTACAAGGAGTTAAGAGCTTCAGGGGAAGAGAAGTTTAGTGCTGCTTATGCTTGGTCTGCTTGCATTGTTAATAGCACAGCAGGTAGTGTACTTGCTTTCGATGCAGAAGGCTGTGTATGTAGTATGTAGATGCATTGCTTATACTGTACTGTGTTGTACTTTTTAAAGGGGGTGGATGCTGCAGTCCTGAGTATGTCCTCTTTGGCAGAGATGCCTAATAACCAACAACCTGTTATCAGTTTGCCATCCCTTCCCTATTGCAATATTACTAGCTTTTTAATCTAACTTGGGCAATTTATTCCTCAAGGGCAACAGGCACATTATTTGTAGTTGAAACAATGAAATATAAAGTTGTTTGCTAGCAGCAACCTTTTCATTAGTTACAGATAGATCTCTCTCTAATGTGGAATTACTGGGATGACTTCTACTTCTGCAGAGATTGTGCATTTTTACTGATACTGGTGGATTGTAGAAGTTTGAGTAGACTTTTTTATGATGGAAATGTTCTGAATTGGGCAGTTTTTGTCATTATTGGTACATGCATTGTGTTACATTGTTTATTGGAAAAATGTTCAAAACAAATTTAAAGCAGCCTCTAACAACTATACTGTATTATACAAGGAATATAATTTAATACAATCGGGAAGGTGTATCAAAGAACACATGCATTTTTCGTGTGCGAGGGGACTATGATTTGAAAACAGCCCAGAGTTAATCTATATCTGCCACTGGCCAGATGTATTTTCTTTGAATGCGGGTTTCAATTAATGTGAGTTTCAAGGGCAGAGAAGTTTTAATGCTGTCTGTTTTTATTGTGAGACTGCATTGTTTTGTTTAGCAGATGTGTATTAGTGTTTGTGCTGTAAAATGTAAAAAAAAAAAACCTTTTAAATGAAATCCAAATCACCGTAGAAGTAAAGCAGTATGCACATTAGTGTTTATGGTAAATGAGGTGAAATAATCAAGTAATGGGACATTGGAATGGCTGCAGGGGAGAGGCACCATTTGACCATGACTTTGTGAGGGGGAAGGGTGACAAACTCAAAAGACAGTCCTGGCTGAAGTATACCTCTCAACTGTCCAGATTTTCACAGAATGAATACATTTTTGCTTCTTATTTTTGGTTTGTTCCTCATAAAATTTGTATTTTTGGCACATAATTTTGGAATGAAGTCACTAAATGGCATTTAGTTTCAGACTTCATATCCTTCAGAAAAATGCATGCTAAAGCAAGATTTGTTATTCTATCAACTGTCTCTAAGTTTGTACAACAGCAATTTTTAGTACTGTCTGCATGTTCCCCTAGTATATTTGACCTTGTCCATATTTCCTGCGTTGAGGTTGCGAGGTAAGCGCACATAAATCAATTTATAGAATTACATATATCCAAACCTCTCAACTGTCACAGACTGTGGCTCATAATGTTGCTCTTCCTCCTAATAATCCCTCCACAAAATGGCAGTTTTGGTAGAAAATGTGGCAGGTTTACAATTTAAGAAATTGTAATGATCAGAGTTATAGATTACTTTTATTTCAGAAATCCATGTAGATTCTTTCTTTTAGTTTGTCAGCTGCTCAACTTAGCAGTACTAATATTCAAAAGTGTCCCTTCTTTGACAGGTTCCCAGCTGTTTTGTGTTTACCATCACATTTTAGGGCTGTTTTCATAAAACTGTGGTTTTCTGGCAAATTAGTGACAAATCATTAAAAAATTGAATTTAGAAAACGACAGACATTTGAGTTTTAGATTTTATACCCTTCAGAAAATTCATACTAATGCAATACTTACTGTTCTATTATTTTTCTAAGTTTATAAGAGCAATATTTAAAAATTGCCCCACTTCTATTTATGGCTTTGTCCAGATTTCTTTCTTTGAGGTTGAGACATATAACAAATGTGTTGGGGCCATCACTGTCAGCCAGAGACATTTCAAATTGACATGCTTGTTGCAATCCACTCGCCCATGTAGTGACTCTGGATGTGCCCAAGCAAAGCAAGGGGCAGTTATGCAGTGGAAGTGTGCAGAGCATCCCCCCCATCCAAGGTAGACACAAGTATTATAATGGCTTTTCATCTGTCCTTGATTTTGCAGAATGTTCTGTTTTTCTGTCATATTTTTATACTGTTTATGCTTCTTGTTCAGAAAATGCATGTTGTTGCACTGCCTGTTGCTCTGTGTTTAAGTAGCAATGCTTTAATGATAATCAGGCAAGCTTGTCTGAGATTGTAAGCTGCAAGTAAGCTTTAATAAGCATACTGTTTAAAGAATTACCAACGCTGAAAGCCTTTTTGTTGTTGCCATGCAGAGAATATTTACATAACCAGATAACGTATAAGCCTTGTGTATTGAAATGATTTACAGTATTTGTAATAAAGGACTGGATAACAGTTAAGCTCACTACATTTTTTGGAGACTTGCAGTCATCTTTGTATGCTTTACCAGTAAACTAAACAGAATGCCAGTCTTATGTGTGTTCCATAACCTGTGCAGTAATCCTTTTAAGCAATTTATCTTGAGCTTGTTTCTTGTTTGCTGTTCATTTTTTTACTTTGATCATGTTTTCCCATGAAACTAGCAGTATCACAGTGATTGCCATTTTCTACATGTTACTTAGTACTTTATGCTTAATATAAAATAATTAGAACTGCAGTGCAAGGAGAAGTGGTTTGAGCTGAGTGCTGTTTGTTTTTTTATACTTTTATTTTGACTGGCATTCAAGTAATGTATTTAAAAAGTAATTTATTTTTTCAAGCCTCAAAACCTTTTTGTTTCCATCTGGATATTAAGTAAGTTGTCATGTAGTCAATACATTGAAATATATTTTTTTTCTTCTACACTTCATTTTGTCTTGATTGGACTCTCATAGTGAAGGTTTGGCACTTAGGGCAGCGTATTTGAAGTCCCGTTTTTTGTGGTTTTGAGCATAGCTCTGCCTCTTTCTAGTTGGTCACACCCCTTCCCATTGGCCCCACCCATTCAACTCTGCAGCACCCCCCCCCCTTGATTTGAAGTCACCAGCTGCCACTGGTGGTGACCCCTAATGGGAACAGCTGAAAGAAAAAATCAAGTCTCATGGGATCAGTTAGCATATCTGTTTCTATACCAAAATAAAGGAAAACTTGAAGTTTCACTTGTGACGGCATTTATTGTAACTTTAGTGATGTATCTTATCTTTATATTACTTTGACATAATTTCTACATTATATGTATGAGTACCTAAAAATATCCAATTACATTACCTGTTCTGTCTCAATCATTATAAATAGGTCAGTCCAAGAATCCCACCTTCCCACTCTCTGGAAAAAGTTACACATTACCCCTCTGCACAAAGGAAATTCAAAAGACATTAATAACTTTAGACCCATAGCAATCTTGTCTTTCCTCACCAAAATACTTGAAAAATATATTGCTAGACTATCTCATTTAGGAGAACCCCACTCTCTGACACAACATGGCTTCCATCTTTCCCACAGTACTAGCACTGCCTTTCTAATGTATATAGATCATAGGAGATTACTAGGCTAATGGCCCTGGGGCCCTTACAAGCCTAGCCAATAGTATATCCCCAAAAAGGAAACTTCAATCTGCACCTGTTGCCCCCTGTCAATGAAGGACACAGGTGGAACCCCTGAGATAAATTTGTGGTTTCCCATCCACCCATCAAGGTTGTGCTTGAAGGTCAGCAGTGTACTTTTGTTTGATGTGTATTCCAGAGACGGGGAATCCTCTGGGAGATAAATCTGCCTCTTCAGCAGGTTTTGTAAATGTTGCATATTAGATTTAGGCCTTTTGATTGCGTAATGCGTGAGGAGTTAGACTTGCGGATGTGAAGCATCTGTAGTAGAGCAAGGGTCTAAGATTGTCTTGTAGGCGAGACACAGATCACCTCTGAGCATTCTGTACGATACCAAGTAGAGTGATAGTGATTTGAGCCTGTCCACATAGGACAGGTGTTGGAGGTAATGGATTCTCTTTGTGAGGTATTTCTGTGGCCTTTACAGTTGGTGCAGATGTTTTGGAGAGGTACATACCAAACAGGGCATTGTACTCCGTTATTGGCCGCATGAGAGATGAGTAAATAGAGGTAATAATCACCTCCTTTTTTTTTTGGATGCAATCCCTTTACTTATGAGATGAACCAAGTAAAAGGCTTTTCTGACAACTGCCACTACATAATGGTTGAATGTAAGATTGTAGTCAACTTGTGTATCCAGGTCTCTTACCACAGGTTGTGTGTTTAGGGGTTGCCATTGATGTGGTAATCAGTAGGGGCCATGTTTTTGCTGAATGGTTTGGTAATACATTTTATTGTGTTTTAACTTAAGGCCATGACTTTTTGGCACCAAAAGTTTGTTGCTGTGAGACCCTCTTGTAGTATGTGAACATCATTGGAAAACCGATAACAGCATCCAACTTACAGTCCTCAGCAAACTTGTTCAGCCACAGGCCTTTTAGTCTTTGCCTGGACCTCCTGAGAAGTAGATGCCAAACAGTAGGGGTTCCAGGACCAATCCCTGGGGAGCACCACTAGTGACGGGTCTGTTGTTGGAGGTGGAGGCACCTATTTTGACCCTTGTGGGTCCTATCAGTGAGCCAGTTGGCCACCCACCTGATGAGATAGGGATTTATATCAAGTTGTGTTAGCTTTTCGATGATGACTGAGTGGGGGATTGTGTCAAAGGCTTTGGCCAAGTCAGGGTAAGCTGTATGTACTGACTTTCCGTCGTCCAATGCCTTGGTGACTGTCTCAGAAATGTCAACCAGATTCAGCAGGGAAGATCTGCCCTTGATTCCGAACTGGGTGGGGTAAAGTGCTTGGAGATTTGCCAATGTCCTTGTTTAGGAGGTCCATAATCCATAATAATGCGTTCCATGGCTTTACAGATCGGACTTGCCAAGCTAATGGGGTGGTAGTTTCCAGGATCAGTAGTGGCACCAACTTTGTTCAAGGGGATGACAATGGCAGTAATTCATTCTGCTGGAATGAAGCCTGTACTTTTGCTATGGTTGAATAGGGTGCTCAAAGGCAAGGCTAGCTATTGTGGAGATGGTGCAGAATACAGCCTATCTGCTCCCATGGAAGCTGTATTTTTTTTTTGCCTTGGATAGGGCCGTACTGTCAAAGCTGAAATAATGGCAAACTACTTTCTTCCTTATTTCTAGACTTGCGTATTTGTCACAGCAAATGCCCTCACTAGGTCTCTCTCAGCACACCCTTCAGTGGTTCAAAAGCTATTTGTCCAATAGGTGTCAGTCAGTAAATTGGCACTGTGTGCTCTCTCCTTGCCTCCCAGTCATCGCCAGTGCACCACAAGGCTCTATCCTTGGTCCACTCCTCTTTTTAACATTTTCACCAACACCATCTATACTGCCACACAACAGGCTTCCCTAATACTCTACACAGACAATTCCACTTTCATGTGCACATCTGAGAGCATCGTACACCTCCAAAAAATGACTGAAGTTTTAACAGCCACTGAAACATGGCTTTGTAACTCATAACTCACGCTCAACCCCCCCCCCCCGAAAAAAAAACACTACTATTTTTCCCCAAATCCTTCTCTCATGAAAAAACAAAAAAGTTCACTCTTTCTCACTCTCATCAAAAATTAGGGTGTCTTCACAAAGCCAAAAACTTTCTCACTGATGAAACTAAAACTACACTTGACACTACTTATCTCCTTTCGACTCTTTTATGGTGCTGCCATGTTTACTAACCTCCAGGATTCACAAATATTAGAACTTGAACAATGCTGTAACGAACTTGCAGCACGTACCTTTTTCAGAACCCACCACTGTAAAACACTAAATAGTCTACATTGTTTAGAACTGCCCCATCAACTAATATATACACAACTGCTTACCAACTATAAAATTATCTAGCGTCTATCTGCCTGTCTAGTGCTTAAAAAAAAAATTACACAACTATGTTTCCAGTTGCTTATTGCCACCCAGTGACCAAAAAGTGTCTGTTTACAAACCTTGCAAATCTGCTGGGCATTGTTTGTACTCGTACATGGTTGCTAAGCCTTGAAGTTTCTTACCTGTATCCATCAGGGCTATACCCTCCCTCCCATCTTTAAAAATCATTCTGAAAGACTTACTAGCTAAAGTCTGGCTCTGTTCTTGCTCAAAACCAGTATTAAATAATATCCCTAAATGTGAATATGTTCCTTTGCATTCCTTATACCATTTTATTCTCCCTTCTTCCCTTACTTTCTTACTGCTGCCTAGTTCTCTTCCCTGACTTTTTCTCTAAATATACTGTAAGGCTATTTAACCCCTTACTTCATATTGTAATTCTTAATTGTATTAGACTAGCTTACCTTTTAAATTCTCTACAAACTGTTTAAAATATCTCTAGATATTAATGATCATATAGTTTGTATTCATTCTTAAGCAATGTTTTATAGTGGTATTGAATTTGTTTATAATTGTTTAAACTGCAGATGTTTTTATTTTCAAAGTGTGTAACATTATAGCAATAACCCACGCCTGGGTGTGGGTAATGCTAAATTTACCCACGGTTGGCATGGTTTGATCCCGAGGGCGAAGCCCGAGGGACCAAACAAAGCCAACCGTGGGTAAATTTAGCATTACCCACACCCAGAAGTGGGTTATTGCTATTATACCATGACATTATTTAAGAAAAGAAACTATTACTTTTCTTAAATAATGGCATAGTATAATGCCTGTTTACTGCCCTTCCGCAGATGTCTGGCATCCGTGGTACATCAGAGCTGTGGGTAAAAGCAACGGAGAAAGCAAGATCTCCATTGCTTTTTTTTAGTGTTTCGCTATGTTAAATGAGTTTAACATAGCGAGACAGTTTTAAAATAAGCAACGGACATCTCCGTTGCTTATTTTAAAACTGTCTCGCTATGTTAAACTCATTTAACATAGCGAAACACTAAAAAAAAGCAACGGAGATCTTGCTTTCTCCGTTGCTTTTTTTAAAACACTGTCTCGCTATGTTAAACCCATTTAACATAGCGAGACAGTGTTTTAAAAAAACGAGTTATACTAATGGAAAAAAGTCCAGGCGACCGGACCTTTTTCCATTAGTATAACTCTATTTACAACGGGCACGCTGGCCAATCAGCATGCACGTTTTGGGGGGATCATGGTATAATATTTAATTTGGACCTTTTTCTCCCCAGGCCTCTGCTGAAAATGGGCTGTACCCAGTCGGACTTTCCTGGTAATTTAATGTCAATAAATCAGTAATAAGTAATATTATGAAGGTTGGGCATTTTCATTTACTCTGGCATGTGGCTGGATGATTTACTTTTTTATGTTTAAATATTACATTCAGCATTATTCCATCTTTCAGTTTTCTCAAGTACCATTTTACTGATTTCTTTTTGAGACCAAGCTGAGTTCTTAACTTTGGACGATTTGATAAGTAAAGTATGTCTTTCTACTTTGTCGAAACTTTTTATAAGTAGGCTGTGTATAAGTTGTAACCTCCTATATCTTATGATTTTTTTTTTTTTTTTTTTAACTATAAATTTTCATGTTAGGCGTGTATTCATTAAAGCAGAAGTTGCTGTGCGACTCTGGCAATATCCAGAGTAAACTTATTTGGGTTATCAGTGGTGGTATCCCTTTGTTTTTTTCATGTGCATTTCACTCCTCTTCACATAGATTCCATTGGTTTAGGGAAATTTGTTTATTAATGAGTTTGATTTTACTTTGAGATTAAGAAGTAACTATAGGATTTCTGGGGCATGAGGCAGGTAAGGATATATTTAAAACCGGTATGAAAGTGGGTCCAAAACAGAGTGCATTTATGTACAGGCTTAAAATAAAAGCATGTGGGAGCCCATGGAGAGGAAACGAGTCTGGTCCTAAGATGCCCTTAATTATGTGAGTCTCTCCAGAAAAATGGAAGTATTCACTTAACAACATTGTTCTGAATTTGTTAGGTCTTTTTATGTAGCTGTAATTAATCCATTTAAATGCAAAGTTTGTTTTTCAAATGACTGCATTTTAATTGCTATGCAAAGTTCTAGTTAAGTAGCTGTAAATGTAATTCTTGTCAGCATACATGTGTTTATCTGACTGACTGGTGAAGAAAGGTGGTCTGGTCCAAAGACCTTTTTCAGTCTTTCACTGGCCACAAGGCATATCAGCAGATCAATTTGCTCACATTCACATTTTGCAGGCAATTACAGAGAAGTTGTTCAGATCACTTTTAGGCCAAAGTTGTATGGCAATTCAAATAGGAAAGGCCATTTTTAAACTGTTTTGTTTGGGAGTTACAGTTAATTGGTTGTTGTGTAGCTTTGAGTTTTTATAGTGGTAGGCCGCATAGAATAATGTGAGACATTTTGCAGTCTTGACTACATAAAGTTGATCTAGCAAGATTTAGTAATACTCCCATAGTGGTGGTCTAGTCATGAATAGTCGTGAACAGTTAATACAACAGTTCAGTATGCTCTGTGTACCTTGTGCATCTCTAATCCTACACAGATGCACAGTGAGTTGGCTGCTCTTTGGGTGGAATGGGTAGTAGCTGATGCCAGTGTCCTACCTCTTAACTGCCCAGGTTTTTCCTCTATTATTTTTGGTCTTCTCATAAAATCTGTGTTTTGCCAGTTGTATAACTTGAGCACTAATCCAGGCCATCTTTTTTGGGAAAAGTTTCCCCTGCACCTAAGTGGCAGGAGTGTGCAGTTAGAACTTGTCTGAAGACTGCTGGAACATGGCTCAGTCTTGAGCTTTTTTACTGGTTAAATGGGTAATTTGTTTAAATCAGTTTGCTCGTTTTGTATTCTATAAAAAATACACTTTATTCATCCGCTTTTACTGTATTTGTGTTTATTCCTACATTTATATTGGTTTTGCTGCCTGTTCTTAAAAGTACTTAATTGCATTTATTACTGCTTGTTAGTAGCCTGATTAAATTGTAACTGTTATTCTAAGCCTTTGGTGTAAGCACTTGGGCTTCAGACCAGTTGTTTTACATTAAGAAGGTTTGTGGTCTGCACTGGTGTGGCAGAACAGGTAGCTTACATCCTTCTAAGTTGGGAGTTGCCAATTTTGAAGGTTTAGTGTCTGTTATTCTAAAAGTGTATTAGTTCTGGTTTAAGCACTTGGGCTTAGGGCTAGTTATTTTACATTAAGAAGGTGTGGTCTGCACTCTTGTGGGAGGAGAGGGTAGATTCTGCCCTTCTGAGCTGGGAGTTTCTGGTTAAAGGCTTATTGTGCCTGCTTATTTTAACTGTTGCTTTCTGAAATTGGTACGCCTTGTTTGCTGTAGCATAAACTAGATTCAGACCTGCTGAATCTAGCTTTGTTTGTATAACTTGAGCACTAATCCAGGCCATCTCTTTTGGAGAAGGTTCCCCTGCACCCTAGTAGCAGGAGTGTGCAGTTAGAACTTGTCTGATCGAAGACTGCTGGAACGGGGCTCAGTTTTCAGCTTTTTATTGGTTTGCTCATTTGCTACTGCTATTTAAAAAAAAAAAAAAAATACACTTTATGCATCTTCGCTTAGCTACAGATAAACTATTCCCAGCGCCATAAAGTCTGCTCTTCAGATTTTCCCTTAGAACTTGCCAGTTTTTTAGTTTTAGTGCTCAGATCTATTTCTTTGAGCTCGGCACTTGTTCAGAACTCGTAAGCACTAAATAAGCTACAAATTACTACAGCACTCAGCTTTCCTCACTTGTCTATAGGAAAACCATGTTTAGTACTTGATAAATAAGCACCTATCCAGGCATGTCTATGGGTCAGCTCCCTGTGTTTTCTCCTGTCTACCTGATGAATCTGGGCATCTTGGGGCAATGCAGCAATTGCCTCGTGTACACGGACAACCATCTCGTCCTACCAACCAACACTACAACCTGTGAGAGATGCACTTATAGCCAAACTGGAAGCAAAGCTTTCTTTACCCAAGACTGGAGTCGACAGTCAAGGAGAGGGTAAACACTTGCACTGCAGCACACTCATCACATAGTCCCTCAAAACCTATATCACCAAAACACACATATAGAAACGCAAAACACACACCTACATTCATGGTGGCTCTCAAAAATCTGCCCAAGCAACGGAGACCTCCAAAGCAGAAACTCAAGCAACCTCCAGCCCCCAAAACAACCCAAATGACACACAGCCCACAAACTGTGTGCCACTCAACCACAGCCTGTAAGGCATAACAACGTACCCAACACCGTAGTCGTAGATGACTCTATAGTCAAGCACACCGATGTTCCACTCACCAGGCTAAACAAGGAGAAAATTACTGTCCGCTGCCTGTCTGGTGCTAGGATCCACCACATAACACGCACTCTGGTTACTCCACGCACTCTGGTCACTCCAAGTACAGATATGACTCATTGTCCATGTTGGTGGGAATGACCTGAGATGCACCTCCCTGGATTACATAAAAATAGACATGTAAGAGCGCGCCGATCTTGTAGCCCAGGAAGGTATGACCATAACCCTGAGTAGCATCCTGCCATCACCCAGAATGATACCACAGTGCAAGGACAAAATGATTGACTTCAACAATTGGCTAAGCTTCTGGTGTCATTCTAAAGGGAAAACCTGGAATAGATGCAAACGAATGGACCAAGTGTTGCTGGTGTACCTGACCAAAATTTTCTTGCTTTGCACCTGTGTCCAAATATACATGGCAACGTAATGCATATTACGTTGCCGTGTATATTTGGAAGTATTACGTTGCCGTGTATATTTGGACACGGGTGCAAAGCAAGAAAATTTTGGTCATGTATACCAGCAACACTTGGTCCGTTTGTTTGCAGCTATTCCAGGTTTTAGTTTCAATGGTTTTTCAGTTTGTCAGTCATTCTAAAGGGATCCGGTATTTGTCTGCCTGGGATGACATGATCGACAGACCACGATGCTTTGCCAGAGATGGCCTGCACCTGTCGTCCTTGGGATTCCAGATACTGGCTAAGGTTCTTGCCACCCTTATAGTGCCTTTTTTTTAGGCAAGGCTTAAATGACAAATTCTCCACCATAACAGGTACAAGCAAGCAAAATCTGAGGGTAATGCTGTTCAGTGCTAGAAGTCTAAACCTCAAAATTCACTCAATCATAGCACTCCTTAAAATGGAGAACATAGACATCTGTGCAGTGACAGAGACCTGGTTCAAGGCTCCAGAGAGCACCCCTGCATTACTGGGCTATAATTCATACCACACCTTTCAGCCACCTAACCTGGACTGAAACACTAAAGGTGGAGGCATGTCCATATTCATTAAGGATATCCACATTTCCAGGCTAGTTGCTCGGCATAATGCATCCAAGATTATTCAAGTGCAACTAACTCTGGGCAAGTCCACAATCCAAATTGTAGCTTGCTACAGATGCCCCAGGATTCCCATACCTCATTTCTTGATACACTGGAAAATATTAGGGTACAACCTAACACGCTAATAATGGGCGATTTCAGCTACCCCACCATTAACTGGGAAAACTACTCGTGTACCAACTCCTTTTGCTCAACATTTTCTGGAATTCATAAATTCTAACACCCTAGATCAACTTATCCACACCCCACCAGTGGCAGCAATATCCTAGACCTGGTCATTACTAACATAGGTGACTATTCGACTACAAGCTAATCGCCCTAGACATCCACATCCCACCTGCCATTAAGGAAACCACCGTAAAAAATTTCTCTATAGCCAGCTTCATGCTTCTTGAGACAGAAGTGGCAAACTTCACGACGCCCATGCAGATAGACAGTAGAAGTACGACTGAATCCTACACATATGGACTTTATAGGCACTTACACGAGTGCATAGATCTTGCTATCCTCCAGAAAAAAAAGGAAGCCAATCTGGTCATCCCCTGCCATTAACAAACTCTACAACAAAAGAAAAACTGCTGCAAAAGAGTAAAATCCCATGATTGGAGGAAATTCAGCCTGAGTAAGAAGTTGAGATCCCTCCTAAAATCTTCCAAAGCTAGTTATGAAAACAAAATTATTGTCACTGTTTCTAAAGACGACCACAAATCATTCTATAGCTATAAGAATCTCAATGGCAAAATGCATATCTATTCTGAGTCGCAGCACAATGGCACTAAATATACAGAACCAACTGATAGCACTGAATCAATCTGCTAGGATGTTGGCAAACTTTACCCCCCTCACACCCCCTAAAGGGCCCATCTCTATACCAGAAGAATGCAAAGTTCCTGTAATCATGGCTGCACAGGTAAAAAAAACTCTCCTAAGCCACACACACAGCATCCATGGGGACCTGACAAAATCCCAGGCTGCTTTCTACATGAACTACAGAAGGAACTGGCACCCCACCTAAGTGACATGTTCAGTCATATCCTCACCTCAGGCTTTGTGCCCACTGAATGGTGCACAGTGACTGTTATCCCACTCCACAACGGGGGATCTACCACGGAAGCTGGGAACTACTGCCCCATTAGTCTGATGAGGTTGGTCTGCAAGGCTATGGAATGAATCATCATGGACTTGTAAACAAAGATCTTGGTAATCTCCAAACTCTGAACCCCACTTAGTTCAGGTTTGTAAAAGGCAGATCATGTCTGCTAAACCTGATGGACTTCTTTGAAGCAGTCACTAAAGCCGTAGATGAGGGTAAGGTGGTTCACACAGCCTATCTAAATCTCGCCAAGGCTTTCGACACCATCTCCCACCCTGGAATTTAGATAAACTCACTAAACTAGGTATAAATCCCTATGTCGCAAGATGGGTTGCCAACTGGCTCACTGACAGAACCCACACTGTGAAAGTAGCAGACTCCAAATCTGACTTCAGACAAGTGGAGTACCACAGGGTTCAGTCATGGGTCCTCTCCTGTTTGGTAGCTACTTCTCTGAAGTACAGGCTAACAAAGTTTGCAGATGACTGCAAACTAGGAGCCATAATCAAAACTCCTAACAATGTGGACATCCTACAAAAGGGCCTCACTGAGACAGGTGCCTGGTGTCAAAGCCATGGCCTTGAGCTCAATGCCAAAAAGTGCATTGTCATCCATTTTGGTAAAAACCCTGTACCCATGAACTACCACATAGGCGGTAGTCTACTTAACACCGAAAGTGTGATAAGAGACCTTGGGACACAGGTGCGCAGTAGACTCTCCTTTGATAATCACATCGCCACAGTGGTCAGGAGATCCTTCTACGTGGCATATCTCATCACAAAAAGTTTCTCATCCAGGAAAAAGAGGTCATTGTTCCCCTCTACTCGTCACTTATTAGACCCATTATAGAGTACAATGCCCCTTTTGGTATGTACCTCACAAGACATCTACAGCAACTGGAAAGGCCACAGAAATACCTCACAAAGAGGATTACCAGTGTCAATCAGATGCCCTATGCAGACTGTCACAAAAAACTCTAGCTTTTTTCTGTCGCATATCGCCTACTCAAGAGGCGATCTCTGCCTAACATACAAAGCTATGTCAAACCCAGAGCTGTTGGACATGCTCCACTTAAAGAAATCCCAATCCCTCTGAGCTGCGCACACTCTAGGGACCTAAACCTTGTCACCACAATAAACAGAATATGCTGGAGGGATAGATTCCTGTCCCAGAGACTTCCCATACTCTGGAACAAACTACCTATCTATATCAAACAAAGCTCCTCATTAGCACTCTTCAAGAAAAATCTTGATTGGATGGGAGATAGGAAATTCACCCCAAGGATCACTTGTGTGGCTCTGCTCGACAGGGGCAGAGGTAAATAATTTTCTTGGGTAGCAAAAGCCAGGGTACCTTTTTGGCTAGGCTTGTATCGGCCCTAGGGCAAATAGCCTAGTACCTACCTATGATAGATCAGTTGGAGTCATTAAATTACATTTGAGTTTGCCTTCATATCCCTTAGTAAATGTACTCTGATGCAAAACCTGTTTAATATAGCAACTTTCTAATTTATAAGAGCAATATGTAAAATCTGTTGCTGAATTTGAGCCTTTGTGCCACTATTATCTTTGGTTTTTACAGATGTTCTTCGTCTCCCATTGCTGCAGTCCTTACATATGGGTAGTCCGCTGTCCACAATCGGCCCGAATACCAAAGGGCTAGAACCGGCGTCGGTCATCGGCGCCCGAGACTGACGTCAGTACGTGCCAGTACAAATGCGCATGACCGACGCCATATACTCAGTCTTTCTTGCCGCGTGGTCCTAAGCAGAAGCAGCCTTTTGCAAGTGCCGTTCGGCGTTCTGGAATTGTCGGTTTTTGAGTTTCGGACCGGAGACCAAGTTGGGCTAAGTACCCCGTTGGGGACACTTTTGTCTTTTTCTTGCCTCAGTATTGACGGATGTCAGAAAAAGTTAATAACTGTATTTCTTGTGGGAAACAGATTCCTCATAGGGATTACCATTCACTCTGTATTCCTTGTTTAGGGCCTGAGCACGACGTGGTTGGGTGTCGCTTTTGTGCTACTTTTAACAAGCGTACTATTAAACGTCGGTTGGACTGTGCTAAGCTTGTGTTTGGTAAACGTTGTAATTACAACATGCCGTCGGATTCTCCGACGCCTGGTTCTTCTAAGAAACGCAAAGAGAAGGCTTTGCGGTCCAAACAGGATGAGTCGTCCACTCCGGACGCCGGTTCTGTAGAACCACCGAATACTTTAGCGGCTCCTTCTGAAAGTTTACCTGAGTCTCAAGGGGAGCCTTTGTTACTTCAGGAAGTGGCTTCTCCTGTGTTAGGCCAGGCTGAGGGTGCTTCTCAGATGTCAGTGGTTCCCTCCCCTCATAGGGTAGTTAGGCCTCCTCTTTCTCTAACCAAAAGCCATTCTAAGTCTAAGTCTGCCCCTGCTGGTGTTAGTCCCCAGGGTCCAGCTCCTAGGAAGCACATGTTAAAGATGGCTGAAGATTTGATAACTTTAATTAGGGGTTCTATGCCCCCCCCCCCCGAGAAGAGGCCCAGGGTACAGAGTTGGAGGGTTTGGTTCAGTCTTCCAATGAGTCAGATTCTTCTGTGGAAGAACTTCAGGATTTCCCTCCCTATTCTGATTCGGAGGCTGAGGACACTACTCCCTCTGCGTCCCCTCCAGAAGATATTTCTTTCTCTGAGACTTTGCATTCCATGAGGGAACATTTCAAATGGGAAGGCCAGGATTATTCTGATTCTCATAAAAGGCTAAGAGAATTCTTGTTTTTGCCTCAGCATAGGCCCTTGGCTATTCCTCCTGTACTGGATGTTGTTCAGGATGTATTTTCTGAGGCTGCCCTTAACCCAGATTCTCTGCCTCCTGCCCCGGTTAAACCAGATAGATACTACAGGGTTCCGGAAGCTCACAAGTAGAGTGCTAGGGCTGATCCAGAAACTATTACTCAAGGCCCCAAAGGTGTTAGGGCTTCTGTGGTTAAGATTCCAGTTCCTCTGGACAAGGATGCTAGGGCCCTGGATAGGTGGGGTAAAAAACTGTATACCTCTTCTACTTTGGCTATGAGAGCTTTAAATTGTCAGTTTCATATGCTCAGGTATCAAAATTATTTGCTGGGCCAATTGAAATGTAAAGTAGATGCTTTAGCTGAAGGTATTGAATGTAAGGAGCTTCAGGATTTAGTGCATGCTTCAGACCAAGTTGGTAAGCATTCTTTGCAGTGTGGTTTTGATGCTTTACAGGCTTCTTCCAGGGTGGCTGCTACTAGTTCAGTTGTTCGCAGGCATGCCTGGCTTAAAGATCAGACCTTGTCAGAGCATGTTAAGGCTCGAATTATGGATGCTCCTCTGCAATCTGATGTTCTTTTTGGCCCTCCAGTAGAGTCAGTTTTGAAAAAAATGGAGGAAAAAGCTAAGTCTATGCAGACGGTTAAGGACTTTTTACAAGTTCAGCCCCCTAAGTTCAGTAGAAATTGGCCTGCTAAGGGATGGTCTTTGCCCTCTTCGGATTATCAATCTAGGGGCAGGTCGAGGCGAGTTAGAGGTAGGGCTTCCTCTCAGGGCCCTGTTACTTCTAGGACTTTGAGTTCTTCTACCCTTTCTGCTGGGGAGGGCAGGGGTCAGTCCTTTCGGAAACAGACCCAATGAACTGTGTCTTCAGCTGCCGGACTCTGCCTTGCTGGCAGCTCCTCTAGGAGGAAAAGTGGGACTTTTCAAAAGGAATTGGCATTTGGTTACCCAAGACAAATGGGTATTGGACATAATAAATCGAGGCTACAAATTTTATTTTCACACATTCCCTCCTTTCAAAGGTATGCCGGATGTGCCTCATCAGCAAAGACTGGAAGATCAGGCACAAATTTCTTCTCTGCTTCAGTTGGGAGCAATACAGGAAGTACCTTCTGCAGAAAGGGGCACAGGGTTTTATTCCCGTCTTTTCTTGGTGCCAAAGAAAGGAAATACTTGGAGACCAATTCTGGATTTGTCCATTCTAAACACCTTTCTGGAAATTCCAAAGTTCAAGATGTTAACACTGCAACAGCTGTTACCTATGTTGGGCAAGGATCACTGGATGGTGACTCTGGATCTCAAAGAAGACTATCTTCACATTCCTATCAGGCCCAGTTGCAGGAAATTCCTGAGATTTCGGAATGGGGATTTGCATTATCAGTTCTCTGCATTGCCCTTTGGCTTGTCTACTGCACCCAGGGTATTCACAAAAGTCCTGGCTCCAGTAATAGCTTTTCTCAGACTAAAAGGAATTCAAATTTATCCTTATCTCGACGACTGTTTGATTCTGGCTCAAGGCAAGCACGAACTTCTTCAACATCTGCAGTATGTAATGACAGTTTTAAGATGCCTAGGGTATTCTGTGAACGAAATAAAGTCCAGTCTAGTACCCTCACAAGAGATGTGTTTTCTGGGTGTAAGACTGAACACAGCTGCTCAGATGGCATTTCTTACCCCGGACAAACAAAGAAATCTTCACCTATACTTCCAACCGTTATCAGTAATGGCTGACTGCAAGGACAGTCCTTCAAGCCTTGGGGTTCATGGCATCTTGCATTCTAGTACTTCCCAATGCCAAACTGCATATGAGGAAGCTGCAATGGTATCTCAAAAGCGTTTGGACTCAACACAGCCACGATTTGGACACTGTCATTCGGATTCTGCCTTGCATTCAGAAAGAATTTGTGTGGTGGGCTCAGGAATGTCACCTAAACAAGGGACTCTCTGTGACCCAACCAGAGGCAAGTCAGATATTAACGACAGACTCCTCGGAGTCAGCCTGGGGAGCTCATTTCACAGGAAAATGGATTCAAGACCTTTGGCCCCCAGAGCTACTTCACTTGCATATCAACATGAAAGAGATGCTGGCAGTTCAATTTGCTTTGGAAGCATTCAAGGGCCTACTTCAACCAGGACTGGTGTTGATTCGAACAGACAACACAACTGTCATGTGGTACATCAACAAGCAGGGGGGAACTCATTCTTACCCTCTTTGCAGACAAGCAATGCTGTTATGGGAAACTGCTTTAAGTCTGCACATCACTCTTCGAGCACAGTTTCTGCCAGGAGCACAAAATTCTTTAGCAGATGTTCTGAGCAGACAGATTGTGGATCCTCACGAATGGAAGTTGGACCCTCGGGTATTTCTTCAGTTGACCATGGCTTGGGGAACTCCAGACATAGATCTGTTCGCTTCTCCTCTGAATTTCCAACTGCCACTGTTTTGCACAAGGCTGTTTCATCCAACAGCCTGGAAAATAGATGCACTATCCTTCAGTTTGAGCAACCTTCACGTGTATGCTTTTCCTCCCTTGCCTCTTCTTCCAAAGGTACTGTTGAAAGTCAGGAGGGACAAACCTTGCATGATCCTTATAGCACCGGATTGGCCTCGTCAGCATTGGTACCCTCTGTTGAGGAGCTTAATTCATGGGACACCTTGGCCATTACCACAGATTCCTCACTTATTGTCTCAGGAAAACAATCATTTTCTCAATGTCAGGGTGCAATCCCTACACCTGACAGCCTGGCGCATTCTGTTTTAAAGAAGGAGGGCCTTCAGTTCCCTCAACCAAGTTTTGGATGTTATTTTGGAAGCCAGGCGACCTAGTACTCGAAAGGTTTATGCTGATAAATGGAAGAGATTTTTTCTTTGGAGTTCAGCTAAAGGCTTTGATGTCAAATTGCCTAATTTGAGTTGTACATTGCAATATTTGACTGTATTATTGGACAAGGGTTTGTCCTTCTCTTCTGTAAAAGTGCATGCTGCAGCTATTTCTGCTCACTATGATTGTGACCCTCCTTTGTTTTCACATCCATTGGTTAAACAGTTTCTTAGAGGGGCAAAGAATATAAGACCCCCACGAAGAGCTCCTACTCCTGCCTGGGATCTTAATTTTGTTTTGGAAAAGCTGACTCTGCCTCCTTTTGAACCTGCAGCTACAGTTGAATTGAAGTTGTTGTCTTGGAAGACTGCTTTTTTGTTGGCTGTTACTTCTGCTAGAAGGGTATCTGAATTACAGGCCCTCATGGCAGTGGAACCTTTTCTGATTTTTCACAATGACAGAGTTTCCTTACGTACTAATCCTACTTTTATGCCTAAAGTGATTTCTAATGTGGCATTGAACCAATCTATTCATTTGCCTACTTTTTATGCTAACCCCCAAAATAAAGGGGAAAAAGTTTTGCATTCTTTGGATGTACATAGGCAGTTAAGGTATTATTTGAGCAGAACCAAAGAGTTCAGAAGATCTCAACAATTATTTGTTTCTTTTGCTTTGACTTCACAAGGGAAAGCGGTCTGGAAACAAACTATTTCCAAGTGGATTGGCCATTGTATTGCTTTTTGTTACTCTCATCATGGAAAGGATGTTCCAGTTGGGATCAGGCCTCATTCTACTAGGGCTACGGCCACCTCTACTGCTTTTTTGAGAGGGGTAGCTACTAAAGACATTCTAGAGGCAGCTACTTGGAGTTCTGTACATACCTTTACAAAGCATTATCATTTACCTCTTTATTCTAGGTCTAGGGCTGGGTTTGCCACTGCAATCTTACAGGGCATGTTAGCAACTCCTAATGCTATTTAGTTGGCCAGCCTCCCATTTTTCCGTTGCTCTGGGATTCTACCCATATGTAAGGACTGCAGCAATGGGAGACGAAGAACATAGTACAGTTTTGTACCTACCATAAATGTAGATGTTCGAGGATCTCCATTGCTGCAGTCCAATTCCCCCCCCCTCCTTCCCCCTTTTTAGGTTGGGTTTTGGGTGTTTTTTTTTGCATTCTGGCGTCTGAGGCAAGAAAGACTGAGTATATGGCGTCGGTCATGCGCATTTGTACTGGCACGTACTGACGTCAGTCTCGGGCGCCGATGACCGCCGGTTGTAGCCCTTTGGTATTCGGGCCGATTGTGGACAGCGGACTACCCATATGTAAGGATTGCAGCAATGGAGATCCTCGAACATCTACATTTATGGTAGGTACAAAACTGTACTATTTCTGCCCTTCATAAAGTCATACTCTCTTTTTGAAAGGGAGTTTTCATATCTATCCACCTAGAAAATGGGTGTTTGCTCCTTGGGATCTCAACTTTGTACTTGGAAAAACTGGCTTGCTTTGTTTCCATTTGAATCAGGCTAATAAGAAGTTCTTAAGTTTGGAAACTGTTAGTGTTTGCATTATAAGATCTTATGGTGAGTCAACCCTGTCTTTGAGAGCTAATTCTTCCTTTATGCTTATAGTCTGTTTTTTTTTTTTTTTTTTTGAGTCACCCTATTGATCCTCTCTTAATTCTTTCCCAGAACCTAAAAACTGTGGAGGAAGTCCTATGTGGACACAGATTTATGCTGTATTCTCAGATACTACTTGGGACAGAACACTATCAGGACGGTTGATCAGCTACTTGCTGGTATAAAAGGATAACCAGTGACAAACAAGACCATTTCTAAATGGATGTCTCATGTTATGGTGAGAACAGCAAAAAGAAATAGAAAACCACTTGCAGACAACATTAGGGCACACAGTACCAGAGTATTGGCTTATTTTGTGGCTCTTTGAAAATCAGTGGACTGTAGAATTATTCTAGAGGCAATATTGTGGTCATCTCTATTTTCTTTTACAAATCATTATAAAGTTGATTCCTTCTCCAGCTTCAGAACAGGTTTTTCTAAGACCAAGATTCTTTAACTACTCCTTCCTTCTTATGATATTAAGCTGTAGTAGTCTGCCCTTACAGCTTAGGCCACAACAACAGTGATTTAAGGACAAACCTACTGCAACTGTGTAAGTAAAATTTATCACAGCAGTAGATGTTCTATATTTGATCTGTGTTGTAGTAGTCACTTCCTCCTTCCATTCCCCTTTTGTTTTGTTTTTCCTGTGTTTTATTTATTGCTAGGGTGTGGATGTCTGTGTAGTGTGTGGGTGTATTTTCCTGCCTTAGTAGTTTCTTATTTTCAGGGATCCGGCCTCCCCTACTGAGGCAAGAAAGGACCGAAGCTTTTGAAACGCTAACCACCCCTTTCATATGACTCTCCTTGAGCACCATAGTAGATAATGTGCATAAAAGTTGCCCAGAATTTTTTCAAGACTGGGTAGTAATCATATCCATTGCAGGATATGACCCAAATAGCTCGGGCAACAGTGTTTATCATAACATCTACTGTTGCAGTAAGTTTACTTGCATAACTGTACTTTCCCAACAACATGTGCTTACTGTGGTGGTCCAAAAATCCTAATGGTCAAAGTCCTATAGATAATGTAATTTATTAACTGCCATTCACTTTCTTCATTTGGCTTGCTGTGCAGATCAGTATAATGTTTAACACAATGTATTTACAGTCTGAAGAAATGTATGATTAATTTAGACCAAAATGTTCACAGTCTTCTCTCTCACCTTTTGTGATTTTTTTTTTTTTTTTTTGTGTACTATTGCATTTAGTTTGAATGTTGACAAGAATATGTCAGAACCCATAGAGAGTAAAGTTTCTGAATGCAGAGCAATACACACAGCATTTTTATGGGATTTTGTACTCTTCAGTTCTACAGTGGTATAAAACAGAAGTGAGCGAGTCAGGTGGCTGTTTGGTAAAGTAAAGCGATGAACATTGTGTTCTGGAATGAACAATAATTTATCATCCAGAGATTTTTAAAATTCATGATTTCAGTTATTCATCCACTTTTCTGCTGAATATTCCCATGTACATTTTACTAAGTTAAAGACTTAGCATTGACAGTTAAATGACAAATTCTACAGCCATAACTACACTATACCTTTTTGCTCTAACTTTGTGGATGTCTTTCTCCTTCTCTCTCTCTCTCTCTATGCATAATATACGTGTGTGTTCATAGAATATAAAATTCAAATACATAAACACAAGTACGTATATATCTATATAATAATACTTTTTCTTCAGTAATTCCCTCTTCATACCTCCACACCTCATCATAGTATCTTACAGGATTTTTTTTTCCAAAATTGTATTGTATATGCACCATTATGTGAATATTGACATATCTCAATGTTTATATGAGAATTTGTCCTCTCTGCTCCTGGGCTGATCCTGTAAACAGTGACACAAACCAGATTTCCACACTGAGTAACAATGTTTGGGATGCATTACATGACAGCACATACAATCTGTGTGAACTGAATACTTTTTTCTTCTAATTGTATGGTCTTTTATTATCTGTAAAGTGTTTTCCCCATGCAACTTTTTCCCTTTAAGGACTAGATAAAGGGTAAACAAGAGGTACCATCTCCATATATGGTAGTAACAGAAACTAATGTTTGCAAGTGGTTCCTTCAGAGTATGGAATTACTGGAATGCTGTTTGTTCCTAGATAAGTTGTACTCACTGTATGGTGTGCATAGTCCTAGTTACATTAACAGAAGGCAAATCCTGACTTAACCCTTTACTATAGTTATGCTGATGCTTAAAGTTACCCATGTTCAGCTCTTTAATATTTTGTCTTATCTGCCAATTATCTCAAAACATTTCATAAAAATTTAAAAGTAAGACAAGCCTGAATTTTTCTTCCATAAATCTCAGTCATGAAAGTCTAGTCTGATTGCTAAATCGTGCTCATACATAGACTGACAGTAACTGTTCAGTAATTTGGCTATATATATATTACACACACACACGTGTTCTATTTGACATTTTCTGCATATTTCCTCATGGAAAATGAACAATTTTAAGTCAGGCACCACTTGATAAACCGAGATGATTTGTCATGTGGTTGCTGTACTATAGCTACTGTGATGGTTTTCTATTGCTCGAGTCAAAATACCTAACAAAGGCTTGAAATTGGTGCCAAATGCCAGATGCTTTCCATTTCCTTAGTTTGCTCCTACAAACAGCTGACATACAAAAGTAAAATAGTTGTTGTCGTTGTGTCTTTCGGCTTTTCCCAGTTAGGGGTCGCCACAGCGGAACTCGGGTCCGCTAATAATTGGCAGTAGATTTTTACATACCAAGTTGCCAGCCCTGACGCACAACCTTCAACGAAGGTACACCCATTCACGCATGTCTCCACACAGAAGAAGCTCTAGCTGAGAATCGAACAAGACAACGTCTTACTGTGAGGCAACGCTACCGCAGCACCACTACCACAGTCACAAAAGTAAAAATACTAACTTGAAAAAAAATGTTTAGTATTGTTAGTCAAATGGTCTCGTATTAAGGTTTGCTCTACCAAGATATTTACTTAGAAATCCCAGTTCTGGTGACTAAAAGATGCACGGCAGCAATCTGTAGATATCTGGATCTCTAGTCAATCCGGATTCAAGACATTAAATCACTTGTATGTTAAGTGCTAATTGTTTTGTGAGTGTCAGGAAATGAAATGTATGGGTTACAATCAACAATAAGTGTAAAAATAAATAAAATTCATGTCTATGCAAGCATCTTGAGGAATGGTACAAAATAATGGTGTTGCACTTTTTTTTTTTTTTTTTACACTTTTTTGGTGTTAATCCACCAGAGAAACTTCATTTTTTCTATAAAAGTCATGGGTCTGATGCAGTGCTTGCCTCTCCATGTCTCAAGGAGGATTTCAGTGCCTTTAATCATTGCTCATTACTTACAATGAATCACTGTCACTAATATAGGTTAGGATTATTAGCTGAGAGATTTGATTAGAATATATAAATGAGGGTCCTCTCCCCAAATGAAATTGGCATTTGTACTGTTTTGCACACCATATCTTCAAAGATTGATAAATGTCAGAAAAAAACCCTCCACATTTTAGTGCTGTCCTTCTGTTCCTTCTCTCTGTCTCTCTCTTGTGTTTAGTCCAACTGTCTGTCCCACTGAAGGACCTAAAGCTACTTGGAGGTGAGTATTCTCCCAATTCATGCCTTCCATCTTTGTGTTAATCACAGTAAGTATTGTGAGTTTTTTTGGTTCTGTCCTCTTGTATTTTATCAGGCTATGTCTTGCGTTACTGTACTTCTACCTTTAAATATCCCTGTGGCAAAAATATATCCCCCAACAGGCGGGCACTTTAGAGTTTGGGCCATTCTTGCAGGATCAGACTGTTCTACTTGCATGGGGTATACTGACTCAACCAGCAGTTGCAAACAGGAAGGCCTACACAACTTCAGTTTACAAACAGATGTAGAGTGGAACACTGGTCCCTAGTCTCCTCTCAGAAGCCTTCCAGTCCTCTTTCTGCAACCAGAGGTATAGCTTGAGACTCTTCAAAATATTAATAAGGAGAACCCAAAGTCAGCATGCTAGTCATCAGATAAGCTTAATGGAATCAGAAATTTTAGTGGAGTAGAAGGAAACCCTAAGTTTTAAGCTCCCCAGTATCCTTGCCTATCTCTCCATATGTAATGACCATTTCACCCTTACAGTCTACGTAGTCTACATTTTCTTTAGGTCTGATGTCCACCATGGTACAAAATACTCCTTGGTAGAAAACAAGTTAATATGGGTACCATCTAACAGCCCAAATTTATGCTACCTACTGTTAAAATATGAAGGCCATGTATCTTATTCATTGTCAAACCCTTGTTTTATTCCTGCTAAGTGCCTCCTACAGGCATTTGCCCCACCAGTGCTCATCCCACACATGCTAGTTAAGCAGATGTTTGTTCGACTTATCCTATTGCAGGTAACCTGAGCCCCACAGCCTTGCTGATCTCTGCTTTATTTAGCATCGTCTGTATTTGTATCCAATCTGAGGCATCTGTTTAGGAGTAAACCTAGTTTTCCTTGGCATTTTCCATTTGTACAATGTGTGTCTCCTCTGCATTTGTAATATATAGTGAATAGCTTTAAATCTGCTATTGCCTGAATACAGAGATCTGTATTTCATCTGGTGCAAATTATTTCTAGGAGGCAATAGGAATAAACACTTAATGGATGTTAAAAGCTCATCCACTGTTTGTTTATTGATGATTCTCATAAACGCAATGTATTGCTTGTTTGAAGAAGTTAATGTAGTTGTTTTCAGGAGTCTTTTTTTGAAAGCAAAGACTTTTTTCACTTTCAGTGGGATGAAATGTTCCGCCTGCAACCACAAGAATTCTCTGCCTGCAGTGTAATTCTGTAGATAAATTGCAACTTCAGAGCTTGAAATTTCATTTATTCCTCATTGTGAGCGGTCTAGCTGAAGAGCCCGTTTTTGTTGCTGTATCAAGAGACTTTAAGATATTTCTTTCTTTCTCTTCTGAGTGAGAGTGAGTGGCAGCACTTCAGGAATTATGATCCGAGAAGTAACTTGCTGTTTGACCTTTACAAAGAATACAAGGTCCTTCAGAGACCACGGATGTTTGTGTTACGTGTGGTGTAGAATTGAGGTAAAGGCTGAATTTGGAGAGTTCATAAGTTTTGTATTCCAGTGTTTAGGCTCTAGGGTCAACTAGAAACTCTGACCCATTGAAAAAATGGGTTGCTACCCTTCCAAGTGCCAAGACTGGTTTTAACTGTAACAAAGCATTTGAGTTTATTTTTTCAGGAAGTTAATTACCAATTATAGCAGTCTTTTGAGTAAGAGAATTTGTATGCCAAATTGTATTATTCAGATTTGCACCTAATCCAAATAGAATTTGAATACAGATCTAAATTCAGAATTTGTTTCATCCATAAATCCAGAATGAGCTAGACTTTGACATTAAAGTGTCTATAATGTAATGTTTATTAGTTGAGTCTGATGCATCTGTCCTTGTGATTCTGATGCGGGATAGACTAGCCTAAATGTTTGAAAACTAGAGAAGCTTCAAAAGGGGCGGTTATAATCCAGTACTGGTCTTGTTAAGTTTTTATATGACATAGTCATCTGTAAAGCAGGGAGCTTTAACTTTAGACCAGTCTAACATGTTTTTATAAGAATATATTGTTAAAAATATTTAATTGTTGATCTTTAAATTCATTAACCTCTGCAAATGCAAAGCTGCTAGATACCAGTGCTGTCTTTGGAATGTGATTCCTAAAGAAAATCGCTTGCTATTTCCGTTTACTAACATTCATTATGGGTGAATAATAAACTGGTCTGAGAGATCATTAAGATATTAATTTATTAAATTGCAATCATCCTTGCTAACCATTAAAAAAAAACAAAAAAAAAAAAACTTTGCAGCCATCTGCTTGTTTACT
This sequence comes from Protopterus annectens, assembly GCF_019279795.1. Lineage (NCBI taxonomy): Eukaryota > Metazoa > Chordata > Ceratodontiformes > Protopteridae > Protopterus > Protopterus annectens. Next base: position 408,828,540 of record NC_056748.1, on the reverse strand, counting down.
GATCCACTATGATCTCCTAATGGGAAATATGGAGACAACAAGATTAAACAAGTAAGGACCAGTACAGAGCCCTTGGGTGCTCAACTTGCTATATGAATATATTGTGAATCCCTTGAATAGTTATACCTTGAGAATGACCAGCGAACTGCTTTGAAATACAATAAGAATTAAATTTATACTTTGTTATGCCACACAGCAAGTACTTTAGAATTTGATACATTGTTAAATGGATGGCTCTGACATTAAGTCTCGTATATCCAAAGCCAAGGAAATTGTCATGAAACTTGGCCAGATTTCCTGATATGCACCAGTTGCATGTAAATCCATGTTGATCTACAGCCAAGTAATTTGGGTTTGTAAGAAGAAACATAATACTCATTTGCAGCATTTGTATAAAAATGGTATTCAGTTGATAGGTCTATAATATATATCTTGCTCATTATCCTTTTCATAAATGGACATAAAAATATTTTTTCCATAATTCTGGAACATATCCTATCCTTACCAACCCATTAACATTTTTTACAGAATGGGGATATCCTTTAGTGCTACACAAATCATTAATAGTAATTATAAGAGAGTAGTTTATTGTGTAGAAAATCTATAAACAAGAGTCATGCAGTATAAAGAAGTTGACCATATCTTAAAAGCTGTGGTGTGTGTAGAATTCATGAAATTCAGTTAAATGCTTGTGATGAAGTGGATGTATACAATATAGAATGCAAGTAAACCATACTAATGAGATTACAAAACCCATTAAACCAAAGTAAGGTAAAAATTAGGTGATTAAAACCAAACAAGGAAGCGGAGAAGCAGGGTTTTTTTTTTTTTGATAATTTGCTTAAGGAAAGATGTATTATAGAAATGGTAATCTAAAAGCATTTTTGGTAATATGAGGTGTCAGTTTTCACTAAATGATTGTCAGGTTTCGATTCTGTGTTACAAAAGGTCTGATGGAAAACATTTGACTGAATTTTAATGGATCTTCATTCGGTAATTAATTTATGATGTCATTTATTTTTGAGTATTTAACATGATGAGTTATGCTTCAGCCCACATCTGATGACGTTGTTGAAAGGAAAAGGATTTTTAACTACATTAATAGTGTTTTTTATACTTCAATAAAAGTGTTTTGCTGCATTAATTCCACCTGAGGCTTTATTGTTTCACATTACAAAAACTATACTAATGAGAAGCTGTGATAATGAAATGTGTTGGCATAATGGAGATTAAGAGCAGCCATCTGGTATACAGGAAGCATGCACAGCTGATCTCAACCATTTGGCACCAATTACAACTCCACGAAGAGGAGGAAGAATTGCCTGTATTTGAATTAATTTTGCAGATTATCTCTGGTAGAACAGTTTTTAACAAGATGTTTAAAAATAAATTGCATGTTGTCTACTTTTACTAACTAATAGCTAATTTTCATGTTTCTAAAGTGATAGCAGAATATTTTAGAGGTATTGAGAAATGATGCTAGGAGATTTCATATTTTGAGAAGATTACAAGTCATTTTTTTAAAACAATTTTTTTTATTGAATTATGTATGACCTAGGCAGTCATACATAAATGCAAACTATTTTGACATATTTTCAGTTGCAAACATTATACATCACTTATCTTTTGTACAGTCGCTGTCACTCAAACTTTACATAGCTCATTCAGCTCCTGCCTTCCTTTAAACCTCATTTCTCCTCCACACATTATGCTGTTGTGTGTAGTTCCCACAATTCCCATTTTTTTCTGTGTGATTTTTCTCCTACTCCAGAAGTTCCCTCTTGCAGTTTTTACCTTCATGTTATTCACTACTAGTAAGGTTGGTTTAGACTTTGATTTCCTTTCTCTAGTAGTGTTTTTATTTTTTTGGGGTTTTTTTGCAGCCGTCAGAATTTAACTCCACAATGCCTTACTTTGGGCAATTCATTTCTGTATTGGCTCAAAAATTCTTTCCTTGGTTGCACCAATATGCTCATTCAGTGTTTCTGACCATGTCTGCAGGGGAATTTTTAAAGTTTGTCAACTCATTACACTCCTCCATAAATGTTACCAGTTGGTTCATCCATCCCCATCTCTCCTCCGTAATTTGTAATCTACTTGAGGCAAAAGTAATTGTAGCCTGCTAAAGGTGTAAAAATAATTACACAAGTACTTCCAAGCAAAAATCCTAAATCTTTTAGACTTTGTCACATACTTTAACAATAATCTTAAAGATAATATTCATATTATCCTTAAGAATTTGCATCCAAAATCCCGGTATCTCCTTAGTTCTTGGGGCAATGTGTAAGTTCTCTCCAAGCTCTTACTACTGAATTCATATCTTCAGTACCAAATGTTTTCATAATTTTCTTCAGAAATCTACTCTCCTTGTTATACATGGTTATATATTTTTTTCTCTTTTAGCGCCTGTAGGAAGATCCTCATATTTGCAAATCAAATTCTCGTCTTCTAGCTAATGATCTTCTGGCCAACACCCAACACTGTTTCTGACTCGATCATAGCACTACCACAGCCCTTATCAGTATTTCTAACTCTGTAAATCAATACACTTTGGTTCAATAACTGTCTGTCTAACCGACAAGCTATAAAATGCAAAAACTCCCTATCCCCACTCCTGCCAGTAACTTTAGGTGTCCCTCAAGGTTCCATCCTTGGACTGTTTCTCTTCACAATATTTACCAACAACCTCCACAAAGCCACACTTCATGCTGATTTGGTCCACTATACTGACGACTCCACTCTAATCTACTCTGCCCCCTCTTTCCATCTACTACAGAAAATTGCCCTAGAATCTTTTTCTGCAATAGAAACATGGTTAGCCAACTCACAACTAATACTTAACCTCAAAAAGACCAGAACTAATTCCATTTCATTCCTCTAAAGCTGCTTGACCCTATTCCCCCATTTAAAATCTCATGCGACAATACTACCATCTATCCAGTTTCTCAAACCAAACTATTAGGTGTTGTTCTAGATGACATGAAATTTGACAAACATTTAGCACAAACCATAAGTAAAGTCCACAAACACTTGGCACCCTCTACAGATGTAAAAACTACTGCACTAATAACAGTAGAGCCACCATCGCAAAGTCCCACCTACTCTCCACACTACTTTATGCCTCTGCCATACTGACTAACCTAAACTAAGGAGAACTAAACAAACTCGCCAACTGTTCCAACAGAATAGCAAAATTTGTGACTGACACTGCTTTCAGGTCCCATCACTGTTTAAGCTCTAAAACAAGTGGCCTGCCTAGAACTACTAGACTTACTCACTTAAAATTGGCTTACGTCAGCCCATCAGATACTGTACCACCCCAGCAAAACTCCAGTCCTGCAAGGCCTGCTAAACCAGTGCACTAATAACCGCTCCTTAAGATTTACCAACAAAGCACTAGTAGAAACATCCAAAAGGAAGAAATAGTTCAGGTGATTCCCCTCTACTTGAGTGCCATTGCAAAAGTTTGGAATATCCTTCCTTCAGAAATCTGGATCCTAGATAATAAATGCAACTTTACATTCCACCTCCGCTGCTACCTAACTAGCTCATGGATGTGTAATTGTTCAGACCCAGGTTAACCCCCACCATGATCCAGTATCATACCATATCCTAGGCAACCAATACAAACAGCTCAAGATTCATACCCCTTAAAGAAAGTTACAGAATTCAAATTGATCATTTGTCAAGTGCTCCATCTATCGAAGGCATGCCCAAATTAGCAAGGGTCAATGTCCCACCTAATTGTCTTAACACCCCAAAACTGTAGACTTGTAGAAAGAATTTCTCTCAAGATTCCTAGTGTATTTTTCTTAGAAATAATTTGTATCTGTATGCTTCTTGCCAATCTTAGACTGTATGTTTCTCTAATCTATTGTCACTCATTTTATATATTTTTTTTTCACAAATTTTTGTTAATGTTTATGTATTGTTTCTGTTACTTGTGTATTGTTTCAGTTGCTTATATTGTTTATATTGTACTGTTCTTGAGATTTTCTCCCTGGGCCGCCTCCAAAAATGGATAACCTGCCCAGTCAGACTTTCCCATTAAACAAATGTAAAATAAATAAATAGCCCCAACTATCAGTAGTAATCCCCGATGAAAGCGAATTTCTCTCAGAATTTTCTAAAGTTCCATTGTAGTAGTTTTCGGTGGAATACATGCCCACACAATCCTCTCCTTTGTTACCCCTTAGTACTACAAACCTACCATCATTATCTTTTTTCACCCCCCCCATTTTCTTTTGTCCCAGATATTCCATTGCAGATCCATCCTGAAGTCCTTTATCAAATTTACATGCTCACTTCTTTCTATACATGTCTCCTAACGCACAGCTGTTTGCTTTCTGCAATTTTTAATGTAGTTCACTACCTTCTTTTCTATATGTAGTTGAGACCTTTTGCATTTAAAGGTAATATAGAAAGCATTGTCATTATGACAAGTAAGACTTTTTAAATATCTACATGTTCGTGTTTCAGTGTTGCAGTTATCACATGTGGGTTATCCCTGCTGTGGTAGCCCTCGGTCCGCCCGAATACCAGAGTCAATATTTTTCTTCGTCGACTGGTGTTGCTTGCTGCCTGATGTCAGGGTGTCAGTGCTATAAAGGAGGCAGTTGATGCCATTACATCAGGCTTTCTTGCCGTGGATCCCATAGCGGAAGCAGTTCGCAAGTGTGCCGGTCGGTCACTACCAGAGTTTGAATTGCAACTGAAAAAGTCTAAAGCTAAGTACCCCGTTAGGGATCCCTTTTTCTTGCACCCCATTAAGGATCCTTTTTTCTTGCACCAACAGATGTCCGAAAAAGTTAACAATTATCTCGTCTGTGGAAAACAAATACCACACAAAGACTTCCACTCCTACTGCGTCACTTGTTTAGGCCCAGACCAAGATGTCCCCCGTTGCTGGTTCTGTGCCCTCTTTAATGCGAGAACCATTCGTCGTAGAGATCTTATTATAGCCAGGTATTTTCGTCTTCCATCTTCGCATTCTGAAATGGCGTCTGTCAGCCAACAATCCGTAGGCATTCTAAAAAATGTAAGGATAAAGATAGAGGCAGACCACACAGTACCCAAGCCTTCCAACGACTCTACCTCTAAGTAGGTCATCAGTTCTCCAGAATTCAGTGAGGTGCCTTCGTAGCCCCTGATGCCTGATTCGATTCCTACACAGGTCTGTACTGAGACCCTTTCAGAGTCTGGTATGCCGTAGAAATCTTCATCTTCTGAGCCTTTGGTAGTCTCTGCCTTGGTTGGGTCTGGAGCCGCGACGCAGGCACCGGCTTCTAAGGAGGTTTTTTACACTACCGAATCTAGACAAAAATTGACGTCTTCTCCTCTGATTACTATTTCTCTCAGACCAATGGATACTCTTAGGCCTAGAGACAAGACCATGCCTAGGAAAGCTAACTCTAGCCACCATTTTACTCCTGCTCCACCATCTCAGGCTCAAATGCTAAAAATTGCAGAGGACCTTATCACCGTTATCAGGGGTAGTCAGGCCACAACTTCTAAAAGGAAAAGAGACCCTTCTGAAATACTGACCAAACAGGATTCTGAGGAGTCTGACTATTCAGATTTTGAAGAGGAACAACAACCTCTGACTGCTTATGAGGATTCAGATGCAGAGGAATCCATTCCTTCGGCCTCCCCACCAGAAGTTCTTTCCTTTAGGGAAACCCGTCACACCCTCAGGGATCATTTCCACTGGGAATCCCATGACTTCCCTCAGTCTAAGAAAAGACTAAGAGAGTTTCTAGACCTACCCCAGCACAGACCCTTGGCCATCCCTCCAATCTTAGAGGTGGTTGATGTCTTCCATTAATCCAGTTTAACTCCCGACACCCTCCCACCTGCTATCAGAAAACCTGACCGGTATTACAGAGTACCGAATTCTCACAAATACCTGTACAGAAATCCTGCTGCAGACCTGAAGGTCATTACACAGGGACCAAAAGGAGCTAAGGCTAGTTCTGCAAAGAATCCTATTCTTTCTGACAAGGGCTCCAGAGCTCTGGACAGATAGGGTAAAGAAGTATACACCTTCTGTAACCTTAGCTGTCAGAGCACTCAACTGTCAGTTCCACATGTTAAAATATCAACACACTTTGGGAACTACTAAAACAAGAGTTCAACCTTTCCTGAATGTACCAGTTTGAAAGAGTTTGCAGATTTACTGCACTCTTCTTGTCAAGTGGCTAAACACGCATTACACTGTGGATATGACACCCTAGAAACTTCAAGCAGGGCAGCAGTATCAGGATCTGTCATTAGGAGACTTGCATAGTTGAAGGAACAACCTCTCCCTGATCATGTCCAATCTAAATTACTTGCTGCACTCTTGGACAAGGACTGCTTGTTTGGAGTAAAAGCAGAAGTGCTTAAAAAGATGGAAGACAAAGCAAAATCTATGCAAAGATTTCTTTTGGGTACAACCTCCTAGGTTCAGCAGGAACTTTCCCTCAAAATACTGGTCCTTTCCTGCACCTAGCAGACAGGGGCAAGGTAAGCCCCGCAGGGACAGACCACCCAGACTCCTATCCCAGGCACAGCAGAGAACCAAACAGTGGACCACTTCCCCTCCAAAGGCAGGGAATTCTAAATGATCCTTCTATGGCAAAAACTCAGTGATGCCCTCTTCCCCCCCCTTCACCTTTTCACTCACCAAAAACTACGAGGAAATCTCTCCCTCTGCAAAGAAAATTGGCTTTCTGTAACAAAGGACCAGTTGGTCTTAAAGACCGTTTTTCAGGGATACAAATTGTCCTTCGGTGAACTCCCAATGCCAAGAAGGTACCCATATCTACCTCTAAATCAGTGGGCAGAGGCATTGAAACAAGTCCAAACTGTCATATCCCAAGGGGCAGGAACCTGTCACCTCAAATCAAATAGGCAAAGGCTTTTATTCCAGACTAATACTTGTAACCAGAAAATTGGTTACTTAGCACCCCATCCTGGATCTATCCATTCTGAACACCTTCCTGGTGGTCCTCAAATTTAAAATGCTAACTTTGCAGCAACTGCTGCCTATGTTGACAAAAAAATGCCTGGTTATGCCTACGTCCACATCCCCATAAGAGAATCCTGCAGGAAATTCCTTTGTTTCAGAGCAGGCTCACAACATTTTCAGTTCTCTGCGCTACCCTTTGGCTCATCTATTGCTCCCAGGGTATTCACCAAATGCTTAGCCCCGACCATAGCTTTTTTGCAGACAGAAAAATGTACAAATTTATCCTTATCTGGACGACTGCCTCATTCAGGCAGATTGCAAAGAAAAGCTCCTCAAGGACCTCCTCTTTGTCAAAACCCTCCTAACCTCCTTATGGTACACCATCAACAAGAAGAAATCAAGGCAAACACCCTCCAGGAAGGTCATTTTCTTGGGAGCACTGCTGGACACAGCGTTCCAAATGGCCTTCCTATCCCCAGAAAAGCAGAGCTTCCTGCCTCTCTCTATTTTACCCAGCTGGCTGCCAGAAGTCACCTCATTGCAAGGAAGTTCCTGCAAGCCTTTGGGTACATCTCATCTTGCATCCTTTCAATTCCTTTAGCCAGGCTTCACATGAGAAAACTTCAGTGGTACCTAAAGAACCTTTGGTGTCGGCACACTCAACCTCTAGAGACCTCTCTACCTCTGATCCCCTGGATAAGGGCCGAGTTTCTCTGGTGTCTTTCCTTCACCGTGTGCCCAACCAGACATACCATTACCACAGATGCCTCAGACATAGCTTGGGACGCTTACCTAGAAGGCAGGTTGACCCATGGTCTTTGGGATGCCCAGCACCATCCCTTACACATAAACCAGAAGGAAATGATGGCAATCCAAAAGGCTTTAACATCCTTCAAACCCCATCTCAGGCCAGTGGTTCTCTTTATCAAAACAGGCAACACCACAGTAATGTGGTACATCAACAAACTGGGAGGGACCCAATCTTACCCTCTGTGCAGGCTAGCCATGTACCTCTGGCTGACAGCCTCTTGCATGGGACTACACCTGATAGCCTAATACCTACCAGGATCAACAACACCCTGGCAGACCACTCAAGAAGAAACTTAGTGGATCCCCATGAATGGCAGCTCCAGAGAAATATATTTTTACAAATCACTCAGGCATGGGGGACTCCAGACGTGGATCTCTTTGCTTCGCATCTCAACTATCAGCTGAAAAAAATTCTGTACCAGGGGGTATTGCCACCTAGCATGGAAGGTGAAAAGTAAAAAGTAAAAAATGCACCAAGATAACACACAGCAAACGTTTAATCACAGCAAAGTACAAAGTGGTAAGCACTTTCACGACCAAAGTTGCTTCATCAGACACCACAGTAAAAAATGCACAGGTTTAAATAGAGATTCTAAAATGCCAATTAATCAATAAAAATCACACAATGATTAAGTAGCAGTGAAAAACAATTAAACCTCATGCTCAAACTAAAAAAAGCATTGCTTAAAAACATTGCTTAAAAACATTGTACAAGAAGGAATCAAATACTATACATGAGAAAGCACTTAAAAAAACTTATAAAATCATTATAAAACATGGGAAAATACTAGGCAGGAAAAAGTTAAATAGAATACTTGGAAACTAATAGCTAAATACATTAGACTAATTTTGAAAGAACTTAGCTAATCTTAATGCTTGAGATGTCTAGCCTTTAAAAAAGGGACCAAGGAAGTAGTAGGATGGAAGGTGGATGGCTTGACCTTCCCCTGGAATATCCTCTTTGTGTACGCTTTCTCTCCTATGCCTCTTATTCCCAAGGTACTGCTCAAAATAAGTGAGGAGAGACCAAACGCCATCCTCATTGCTCAAGACTGGCCCAGACAACATTGGTACACCCCTTACTGTGCAGCCTAACCTTACAGGCCCCCACGCAGCTTCCCTTGATCTCTGGTCTCTTAACTCAGATGTGGGGGGTGGGGATGCTGCACCCAGACTTGCAGACTCTCAAACTATCAGCATGGCTAATGCTTTAAAGGCTAAACAAGGGGCCCCTGTTAAGAAAACTGGTCCTAGACATTATCGCAGAGGGCAGAAGGCCCAGCACCAGAAAATCTTATGCAGGAAAATGGAAAAGATTCTACTCCTGGAGCCAGTCCCGAAGGGACAATACCTCACAACCTTCTATCCCTCTTATCCTGAACTATCTAGCGGCGCTGCTTAGTAGTCGCCTCTCCTTGTCCTCTATTAAAATCCATGCCTCTGCCATTTCCACTCATTTTGATACACAAGAGCCCCTGTTCTCCCATACTTTGATTAAGCAATTTCTCAGAGGGACTTCCAGTATCAGACATCCCAGAAGGCCACCCACTCCAGCCTAGGACCTGAATTATGTTTTGGAAAAAGTAACTTTACCATCCTTCAAACCTGCTGCTTCAGCAGAACTAAGATACTTCTCCTGGAAGGCTGCTTTTCTCCTAACTATCACCTCGGCCAGAAGGGTTTCACAACTTCAGGCACTGATGGCCATTGAGCCCTTGATAATCTTCCATGCAGACAGGGTCTCCCTGAGGACTAATCCCTCCTTTATGCCCAAGGTGGTATCTAATGCAGCTCTCAACCAGGCCATACATCTTCCCACCTTCTTTCCTAACTCTCAAAATAAGGGTGAAAAAATTCTGCACTCACTAGACGTGCACAGACAGCTCAGATGCTATCTGGAACATATTAAACCCTTCAGGAAAACAGAACAGCTACTTTACCCCAGGGGCAGAGGGGGGAAGCCCATTTCTAAATGAACCATTTCCAAATGGATATTGTACTGTATCCATTTCTACTACACATTGCATGGGACCCCCCCCCAAGTCTATTCAAACCCATTCCACTAGGGCAGCCTCCACTTCCACACCATTCCTCAGAGGAGTTCCCACCAGGGACATCCTGGAAGCTGCCACCTGGATTTTGTCCATACCTTTACCAAGCATGACCACCTACCTCTGTTTTCTAAGGCTAGGGCAGGGTTTGCCTCTGCAGTTCTGCAGGGCTTGCTGACCCATTCCTAGGTATCTTACTAATCCTACCACCCCTTTCCTCAGCTTTGGGAATCCTGCCACAGGTGATGACAGCAACAATGAAACATGAACATAGTACAGATGTTCTTTGTGTTTCACTGTTGCTGTCATCACATTTGGGTTATCTGCCAGCAGGTAGCCTTCAGCCAGCCTGAATACCAGAGTCTTGGGATTTCTGAGTCAGATTCTGTCGCTTCTTCCATGACGTCAGGTCATCAGAGGTATAAAACATGCAGCTGATGCCATTACATCACTCTTTTTTTGTCTTGCCGTGCGGTGCCCGAAGCAGAAGTAGTTCAGAAGTGCCGGTCAGCCATCTGAAACTCATTTTCAAGTTTCAGACCTGAAGTCTTCTAAAATATAAGTACCTCGTTGGGGATCCTTTTTTTCTTGCTCTAACCGATGTCAGAAAAAAATTAATAATCATCTTGCCTGTGGAAAGCAAATGCCTCGGAGATTTTAATTCTTACTGCATCACCTGTTTAGGCCCAGAACACGACGTCCCTCGCTGTCGGTTTTATGCATTGTTCAACACCCGAACTGTCCGTCGTCGGGCAATTTTTGTAGCTAAATACTTTGGCTCTTGTTCTCTGTACTCTGAAATGGCATTGGTAAGCCATCCGACTACCAATCTTCTGAAAAAAAACGTAAGGATAAAGACAGACCACATGGGTCTAAAACTGCCAATGACGCTACCATTGTTAGTCGCGTGTCCGCCGGTACTCTGGTGCTTTCGCAGCCACTGATACCCGCTTCTACAGATTTGCAGGCCTCTACTGAGACCCATTTGGAGTCTGGTATGCCGCGAGATGCTTCTTTGTCTCTGGAACCTGCGGATGTCTCTACCTTGGATGGGTCCAGAGCTGCTGTGCTGGCACAGGCTTCTGAGTGTGTATTCAGGCCTACCGGTTTTCATACCTACTGTAATCTATATTGTCTGGAGCTTTTCTCCCCAGGACTCCATTGAAAACGGGTTCATTTTGGCCCAATGGACTATCCTGGTAAACAAACTGCAAATAAAATAAATAAATATTAAACCGGCGACTGTTTCAAGCCAAAAATACTGAATTTCTCAGGCCTAACGTTCACACTACGCCTAGGAAACCGACAACCAAAGCGCATTCTCAGGCCCACTGGCTCAAAACAATG